>NW_012150840.1:16318457-16334087 GCF_000956105.1 Propithecus coquereli | reverse complement strand
TTTATATATAATAACTCACTTAAGCTTCTTAACAACTGTGTGAGGTAGGAACAACATCTCATTTTACAGACGAAGAAACTGAAGCCCAGAGAGAAACTGAGGCAGCATGCCCAAGGCTCAGCTATAAGGTAACTGTCTGGCCCGGGAGCCCTGGTGCTTAGCCAACGCAGCACACCGTCCCAGCTAATACATAGAATTGGTTACATGTCCATTCCCAATGCCCTCAATTGGCTTAATGAATAGATTGTCATCTGAAGAAATCTAAACAAATAAATATTTGTTGAATGAATACACAGAATCATCCCAGGGAAGCTCAGCCTGGGAGGTGGGGGGAGAATGTCCCAGGGACAGCGAGGCAGGGCCCTGGAGGAGGGATCTGATCCTGGAGCATGACAGGTGTTCCCTGGGCTTTCTCCAGGCTGGTTTGCAGCTTCTGTCCCAGTGGGATGGCATCAACTTGTCTCAGTTACCTGCACAAGCAGGGATTTTGTCTATCCTATCACCAGCACCTAGAGCTATGCCTGGTGCATAGTAGATGCTCAATAGATACTTGACTGACTGACTGAAAGCAAGTGCTCTGCACAGGGCCTGCCACAGTCATCATCACAGATGTGTGCAAGTAGTCTCTCTGTGCCATGAACTTGACAGCAACCCTGTGAAGGCAGATGCACCATTATCCCTAATTTACCTCCGGATGACTTTACAGAGGGACCTACCAGGGCTCTTGCGCTCAGTTATCAGAGAGTTACTCCAGTACCCACAGATGGAAGCTGTTACCCCCATAGTCATTGGAACGTGACTCAGCTGATAAGCAAATGCTTTGAAAAAAGGCTTATGAGTGCGGTGGTGCACATGCCTGTAGTCCCAGCTACAGGAGGCTGAGGAGGAAAGGATCGTTAGAGCCCAGGAATTCGAGGCTGCAGTGAGCTATGATCATGTCACTGCACTCCAGCCTGGGCAACAGAGTGAGATCCTGTCTTCAAAAAAAAGGTCTGGTGTGGTGGCTCACGCCTGTAATCCTAGCACTCTGGGAGCCCAAGGCAGGAGGGTGACTTGAGGTCAGGAGTTCAAGACCAGCCTGAGCAAGAGTGAAACCCTGTCTTTGCTAAACATAGAAAAAGTTAACCAGGCATGGTAGCTCATGCCTATAGTCCCAGCTACTCAGGAGGCTGAGGCAGGAGGATCACTTGATCCCAGGAGTTTGAGGCTGCCGGGAGCTATGATGACACCACTGTACTCTAGCCAGGGTGACAAAGAGAGAGAGAAAGAAAAAAGATTTGAAAGATAAGTCAAACTGGGATCCAGACAGGGTGAGTTCCTGTCCTGATTTGGACGGGCCTGAGTCTTTTACAATGAGAAAATCATTCACATTTTAGTAGTACAATTCAAAAAGATAAAAACACAGTAGGGACCCTTTATATTTCAGTAAGTCTGGAATCACAGAGCAAATGATGCTATTTTTTTCCCCAGAAAATAAGCTTTCTGAGGGGCACACATTTGACAGCGTACCCCATACGGGTGACAGGCACCCAGGGTTTGACATTTGTATGTGTATTCTGGGGTGCCATACTGGGAGGTGCATGTTATTTCAACAACAGTCTTGCAGTTGGAGTCCTTGTTCAGAATCCCAGCATGAGAAACCCTGAGCGATAGAGAAGGGGCCTTTCAGAACCCTGGATCCAATGACGCCCAGACCTGGCAGCCCCCGGAAATCCCTGGGTCTCCTGCTGGACTCACAGGCTGGGCGCCAGCCCCCACCCCGCGCCCAGGCCCCACGCTGCGCAGCACGCACCTTGGATGGTCCTCTTGAAGAAGGCCTTGCAGGCCTCGCAGGAGGCCACGCCGTAGTGGTAGCCAGAGGCAATGTCCCCGCACACGAGGCACAGGCGCTTGGGGATGGCGTTGAGCATGTACTCGCACTTGATGGCCGAGTCCTCCATGATGCTGCCGGCACAGTCCTCGTAGCTCTTGCGGCACGGCGTGCCTCCCAGCCCAGCGCCCGCGAACATAGGCGGCGAGTCCAGACCGTTGGCGTGGGTGCCCAGGGCCAGGCCAAAGCCACCGCTGGCGTCGGATGAGCCGCTGGGGCTGTGGTGGCTGAGGGCATCAATGCCCGAGGACGGGCTGGACGGCTCGGTCTTGATGAAGGAGCCGCAGCTGGAGCCCAGGTGCCGGTCATCTGCAGACATCCTGTTCAGCAGCCTGTGGACACAGATGGGGAAGTCAGCCCGGGCGCGGTGCGGGGGTGTGGCAGGAGTGGCCGGGCGGGTGTGGCCCAGGGCGGGGCAGCTGGGAAGGGCTCTATGCTAAAGTCTTGGAGAGATAAAATGATGGCTCGGGAGATCAAGTGGTCTCCACTCAGCACAGCCTGGAGCAAGTTATTGGCATTGCCCTCAGAACCTTCTGAGTCCTCCAAGAAACTATGTTTTGATCAATAAGCTGCAGATTAGGCACCCCAAAGCTTTGCAAATTGCTGGCTTCAGAGTGACACAGGATGGGGACTATTCAGCCAAAATGTTTGGCTAACCTTTCTGCATAACAGTAATGCCTGGTGGCTACAACTTAACAGTCCTGGCTGCCAGGCCCTGGCCAGGCACCCTGAGTACAAGGACCTGATAACACATTTCACAGAGTCCTTGGCCCACGATGGTGGCTCCATGGGGCATCAGGTAAGCCCAAGTTCGGAGCTTCCCTCTGTACTCTGCCATCACCGAGAGTGGGACCAGAGGTGCCTGGTCATCTGACCAGGGCAGGAGGGCAGCTTGTGGCAAAGATCCCAGCCAAACTGGCTGCCCTCTGGGTTTTGTCACTGGTCCTGGCTTGGTAACAGAAGGCACGTCCAGAAAGTAGCTCCCAAACCCCCTCTCCCTTCCCTTCCTAGCGCCTGAGCAGGCCAGCTTCCACCCAGCCCACCCGTCCCCCAAGAGACTGTTCCTCCATCAGAAAGCTCCAGGGAGCCTTCCAACCCTAACCTAGAATGTTCTCCAGCTGTTTCTAACCTTAAGTTTCTCAACCTCTAAGCCTCCCTACCCACACATAAAGTCGAGGAGTATTACCCATACGCAGGATCACTGTGCGGCTTAATAGAATGTTTCTTGTAACCAAAGCTCCTCCACCCAGGAGGGCAGGAAGCTTGGAGGGTGTGACCCTCCATACTCCAGCTCCCAGGATGAAGGGGGGGGACCTGTCCCCCTCTCAGCCTAGACAAGAAAGGCAGCTGAGCTCACACCTGGGAGATCCAAGTGTATGTTCAGGGAAACCCAGGATTGGGATCTGAGTCGAGTGGTCTGGGTCCAGGCATCTGGTGACAGTTGCCTCACTCCCCGAGCCTCCACTGTAGAGGTAGAGGGGGGCCGAGGCTGATGCCCGAGAGCAGGTGAAAGGAGAGGGGGAAGGGTCTTGGAGAGGAGCAGAGGGTGGAGAGGTCGGCAGTACAGCCCCATTAATGGAGAGATGACTCCCCGCTTATCACACCCACAAAGCCCACCCCCACATTGCGATCCTTGGCCACAAACTGATACCACAAAATGTGTCTGTGCGACCTTATGGTGGGGAGAGGCCTCCCCTGTCCCCAGTCCCACTCATGGTTTCATAGTTGATGCTCCTCCTGAGGGGCTGCCCCATCCTCCCAGCCAGAGACAGGGACTAGAACATGGCCAGAGACGGGGAACTCTCGGCCCCATAGACAGTCTAACCAGGAGCTGGGAGCTGCAGACACAAAGATAAAAGGTACAGCTAAGGCTTCTACTCTCAAGAAGTTTACAATCTCGTGGAATGCAGTGTGTGAAGATAGAGGCTCCTGGGTCTCCTCTGCTCCAAATGGAATGTTCCTGAGTCCTCTGAGCTGCCTCTCCCGTAAGTCCCAAGTTCCCTAGTCGAGGGTCTCCTCGGAGCCCTTTTACATCTCTGGCTGGTCATCTCCCTGGGTGCTGCCACACAGCTCCCCTCCAGCTACCAGTGGTGAGTCCCTGGAAGTGCCACCAGCCTGTCAGGATGTCATCTGGGGGAGACTCTAACTGAGCAGACACAGTTGCGCCTTTGGGTTCCTCCCCAGGTACCCTTCTGGAGGGCAGGCAGAAGAGCTGCCCACAGCCAAACCGTCAATCCCTCCTGCTCTCCTAGTGGCTGCTTTAGGTTCCGTCCACAGGAACGCCCCAGGCCCACTGTGGAAAACCCCGCTGGGCAAAACAGCTCCCAGATTCCAGGCCCTTCACCCCCGGCCTTTCCCCAGGCTCCTGAGGGCTCCAGAGATCTTGGGAGATACACTTGATATAAACAGTAATTATAGCAGCTACTATTTAGTGGGCATGTATTCTATGCCCCCTGCTTAGGCATCTGCCCCGGGGGAGCAGGTGGAGAGCCTGCAGCCACTCCCATCAGAGAGCAGGCCGCGGCCTTCCCAACCGCGTTCCCCGGCCTCCCCACTCAGACAGCCCTGAAGGACACCAGGGCGGGCAGCGGCTTTGTCCCCAAGCCTTGGTTTCCCCTCCTGCCCCTCTCCTTCTTGATTCAGAGGGGAACGAAGCATCCTGCAGTGTCTGGGCCCCACCTGCAGGCCCTGGTTGGGGACTTTGGGGCCAGAAAGGAAGCAAACCCAGCCCTGGCCCCAGTGAGGGTTGGCATGGGAACTGGCTACTGCTTTAGGGCCTGAGTCCCAGGAGAGAGGGACGTCTAACGATTTCATTCCTTCAGATTTCTCACTCCCAGGACTATTATTGTGCCCCCTTCCCCCGAATGCCTTTTCCAGGGACAATCAACGTGTACTTTGGGCACTTACCATGTGCCAAGAGCAGACAGGTAACGGGAATGTGACAGGCACAGCCCACGACCTCAAGAAACTCACACTCTGGTAGGAACGACAGACGCCTAACAAACACAGGTGCACAGGGTGCCAGAAAGGGCTGTGCCCAGACAGTGTCACTGCACTGACAGGGGCGCCCCTGCCACTCCCCTCTGGTCTTCATTCAGGAGGCCGCGGCTTCATTCTGTGCTGAACGTTCCTTCCAGGTGCCTCAGCTTGTTTTTCTCATCTCAGGAGCTGCCTGGCACCCCCTCTGCCCAGAGGCTGGGGACACTAGCGGCCATCCGTCAAGCCCCAGCTGCATGCGGCTATCTGCTTTTGTACCATCTTGTCTCGTCCTCACAACCCGTGTGCTAGCCACTGTCACTCCACCGCACAGACGAGAAAGCGGATCTCAGAGCTCACCCCCTCCTCCCGAGTCACAGGAGAAGCTGGGGCCTGAGTAGCACCGTCCCACTGCAAGTCTGAGCTCCCGGCCTCACAGCACTCTGCCCCTCCGAGCCCAGGCCTGGGGAAGAGCCACCCCGGGGCAGAGATCTCATCTTTACAACCCCCAAAAATGCAAACAATGTCTGACTGCCACCAAGAGCTCCAAAGCACTTTATCATCATCTCTTGATCCATACAAGGTAAGACTAGAGACTTCGGAAGCAGAGAGAGAGGCACAGGGCCTTTCCAGGCTGCCTGGTGCCTGACGCACCAGGCGGGGAAGAGGCCAGACCCTCTGGGAAGCCTGCCCACTCCCTGCTCTGGCCTTGGCCTGCAGGACATCGCGTGTTCATTCATTCAAAAGCAAAATTTAAAGAAAGGTGGAGGGAAAGAAGTGCAAGAAGAGGACAGGGAAGATATGCCCAGAGGAATGGGAGGAGAATAAAAAGAGATCACGTCACAGAAATGCCACGAGCAGAGCCATCTAGAAGGGGTGGGCGGCAGGTCAGACCAGCCACAAGGCCAGGTGAAGGGAGAAGGGGAAAGCGTGCCCTGCACCTAGCAGTGGGGAGGTGGCTGGCGCCCTTCGCCACAGCAGGGTCATGGCGCGGTGGGGATGGAAGCCACGTTGCGATGGCTGGAGGAGGAGGAGGTGAATGCCGGACAATTCTTTCAAGAAGTTGGGCCTTGAAGGGCAGAGGAGGGGCGGGGGTGTGGCGGGGGAGTGGTGCCTTCTTGCCCACCTCCAGGCGGCCCGTCTATCTCGCGCACACGACGGCACGCCCTCCTGAACTCGGGGCTGTGCGCATGGCGAGGGAGCGTTCTTGTTGTTATTGTTGGTACTAATCTTTGGCTTCTTTGATGAGGAACAGGTGAGATGAGAATGGGAGGAATTTAAGGTAATTAAAAATTAGGTTTCCATACTTCCCAGTTGGCCGCGGGCAATCCCGGCCCTACCTACTGACTCGGTGTCATCCCCAATCACGCCCGAATCTCCTCAAAGCAGATAATGACTCAGAGTTACTCTGGGCTAAATGCTGATGACGGCAAAGAGCAAAATCAGGATGCAAAGGCTGCAGGTGGGAAAGACCAGCGTGGGCTTTTCTCACACTGTAGTTCAGCCTTCATCGAAGTTAGCCCAGGTGCTGGCTGGACAGGTGGCTTCCTGGACCCGAGCCCACCGCAGTCAAAGCCCGAACATGCGCCTCTGCCGATGGGGCCCAGAAACCTGCGGGAGGGCTTTTGTTTGTTTTTGGTTTTGGTGCCCCAGTTGTGATTCTCAGGGGTGTCCCATCTGAGTGACAAGTGAAGAAGGATGCAGTGACAACCTGGTAGGAGTTTGAAAGGAATCTGGAATGCAGGTAGAGGAATGAGCTGACGCAGTTAAGAGCAGGGTTGGCCTCTCAGACGGGAAGTTTTAGGTGGCAGAGGGGGCCACTGCATGAGGCCTTCCTCACCCTGCAAACCCACCCACCCCGCCTCCACGCAGCCTGCAGTGACCCTGTGCAGTGGGAGGTGCAG
Organism: Propithecus coquereli; assembly: GCF_000956105.1. Classification (NCBI taxonomy): domain Eukaryota; kingdom Metazoa; phylum Chordata; class Mammalia; order Primates; family Indriidae; genus Propithecus; species Propithecus coquereli. The sequence continues at coordinate 16,327,337 of NW_012150840.1, read as the reverse complement.
GGGTGAAGGCTGAGAGCCAGGGGGCAGGAGGACGAGGAAAGGGAAACAGTTTGCAAGAGCAGCTGTGCAAGGAGGAGAGAGCAGAAATCAGGGCCACAAAAGTTCTGCAGGCCCCTTAGCTCACTCCGTAGGGGCAACAGTGCAAGGCGGGCCCAGTCTCCCCCAGCACCTTAGATCTGGGTCTCTGAGCCTTGGCACTGCTGGCATTTGGAGCCAGGTAATTCTCTGTTATGGAATCTGTCCTGTGCACTGTAGGATGCTCAGGAGTGTCCCTGGCCTCTACCCACTAAATGCCAGTAGCACCCCCCCAATATGTCAACCAAAACCTTCTCCAGACATTGCAAATGTCCTGCTGGGGGCAACACTCCCCCCAGTAGAGAACCACTGACTTGGAAGTACCATGGAAGCGGGTGGACCAGGGGTGGGGCTGCAGGCCGGGATGAATGAATTCGCTGGCCCTGGAGAGAGGGCCGTGATGTCGGAAAGGGTGGACTTGGGAGACAACGGAGAGGCGGCGAGAGTGGAGGTTTCCAGGAGATGGAGGCTGAGGTACGGCAGGAGGAAGGAGTGAGGACACTGGGAGGCTGGCAGGTTGGGTCTAGGCCTGAGAATCTGGCACGTACGATTTCAGAGGTGGCCGTGGGGTGGGGGCTGAGCTGGTGTCCAGGCATTGTGCGGCCTCAGGGTGAGGCGGGAGGCAGCTGACACTCATGCTCTGGGAGGAGCGAGTCACGTGGAGCCCATCATCTGTGGGTGGCTGGGACCCAGTTCCCAACTGGATCGATGACTATTGACTCTTTATGAGGAGGGGACAGACGCCCATCTCCGCAGCCTTTGGAAGAGCAGCAGTCAGTGGTCGAAGCCCCTCGAGGCATCATTTCCCTCTGATCCATCTCTGAACTGGAGCTCAGCAAGACCTCCCCGGCCTCGGTTTCACCCCGGCATGATCAAACACGGCCACCCCTGCCACACCCCGCTCTGCCTCCGGCCTGCTCAGCGGCCAGCGCAGAGCCCCGTGCCCAGTGCGGTCTGACCCGCAGGGTGCCCGAGCTTACCGGGGGCTCTGCCTTCCCCTGGACATCGCTCTGCCGGACAAAAAAGTGGGTTGAGGGCCGGGCGCGGTGGCTCACGCCTGTAATCCTAGCACTCTGGGAGGCCGAGGCAGGCGGATCGTTTGAGCTCAGGAGTTCGAGACCAGCCTGAGCAAGAGCGAGACCCCGTCTCTACCAAAAATAGAAAGAAATTAATTGGACAGCTAAAAATACATAGAAAAAAAAAATTAGCCGGGCATGGTGGCGCATGCTTGTAGTCCCAGCTACTTGGGAGGCTGAGGCAGTAGGATCGCTTGAGCCCAGGAGTTTGAGGTTGCTGTGAGCGAGGCTGACGCCACAGCACTCACTCTAGCCAGGGCTACAAAGTGAGACTCTGTCTCAAAAAAAAAAAAAAAAAAAAGTAGGGTTGAGGATTTTCCTAACATGGGACCAGGAGAATCTCAAAAGTTCTGAATGAAACCCAAATTGTTGAACTATTTTGCCTCAGATCTCTAGTGGGGGTAGAGAAATTCTAGGGTACTAGCAGGAGATATTCATAGCCCAGGGATCTGTCCCTCTCAAGGTGGCCTGTTGGTGGTCAGGTGGCAGGAGAGAAGCTTCCGGAAGGACAGAGGAATGGACTGGCCTGATTAGCCTAGGCCCTAGCTTGCTTTCCTCTGAGGGGTAGAGTTTACCCACCACGCCTGAGAGTCTGGGTGGTGCAGGACTGCCCCAGAGCCCTCTGGGGCTCCCTGCTGGGGCCCTGCACTTGGGAGCAGGAACAAGCTGCTGCTTCACTTAATGGCTCAGAGCCTGCACACGCCGGTGTCAGATGTGCCAGTTCTACCACAATTTACTGCTGACTTTGAGTAACCAGGTCACTCTCTGGACCTCAGGGTTCTCATCTGTAAAATGGGCTCAACTGCAGTACCTCCTTTGTGGGGTCTGCGTGAGCATGGGTACTGAAGGCAAATGTTTAGGACAGTGCTGGTCCCCAGCAAGTACTCAGTGGATGTTGCCTGATGCTTTCATTCTTCCAAGAAACCCCTTCCAGAAAGTCCAGCAGCTGGCAGGCCTGTGGTTAAACCCAGCAAACCTCTTCCCTCATCTAAGCTCCCCAGATTTAGAACTGAGGATAATTCTGCAAGGGACTTGCCATATACTGGGAGGAAAAGGGGTTGGCTAGGCAAATTAATGGGATAAACAAGCCTGAAATGGGAATCCACTCTACAGAAGAAAAATGGTTTCTGAACACTTGAGAGACTCTTATGTACATTTCAATAATTAATTTGCTAACCAGGGGCCGCTGGAGCGATTCATTAAAGCAGGTCCTCAGACCCTCCAGCAAGGCTTTATTAGTTACGAATCAGCCCCTCAGGCACCTGAAAGTAACACAGCTCAACTTCCTTTAGAAATAGTATTAAAGAACGTAGAATGCCTTGAACAGGGCAGAGGGATAGGGAGGACCGTGTGGCTAGACATGAATTATTGTCAAGGTCCCAGCTTTCCTGTTGGGCATGGATTCACGGCACTTATTACGTGGGAGGGAGGGAGGAAGAAAAGAAGGAAGGAGGGAAAGAAGGAGGGAAAGAAGGGAGGGAGGAAGGGAGGGAAGGAGGGAGGAAGGAAGGGCAGGCCAGTGATAAGCATAAAAACCAAGGATAATGATGAATCCAATTCTGTGCATGAGGACCGTTAAGTTGATATACATTTTTTTTTCTTAAACTCAGATATTTCATCAATGCAAGTTGACCTTTCCCCTGAGTGGTCTGAATTGCCTATTTTATTAACAGATGGCATTTTTACCACTCCTGTGTGATTGAAATCTTGCATGTGTGTATCTTTCAACTTTCAACAATAGATGACACTTTTTCTGGACACATACATCAGCACAGCTGGAGTCACTGAATCTAAGTGCTCAGAGAGTCTTCTGCCTTCCCTGGTGACTTTCAGATGAGGGGACGGAAGCCCTGAGAAATGAATGACTTGCTCAAAGTTACTAACTAGAGCACCAGGCTGGTTGGGGGTGGCTGGGGGGCTGGTCAGGGGGTTAGAGACACAGTGAGCTGGTGACCTGCCCAGGGGGATGAGCTGATGCAGAAAGCAGCCCACCTGACAGCCTCCGTGGCCACGCTGCTACCAAAGCACCTTTCTTGAGATGGCTTGATTTTATTTGGCCTCCTGAGGAATATTTTCCTGGAACTGCTGGCCTCAAGTGATCTTCCTGCCTTGGTCTCCCAAAGTGCCAGGATTATAGGCATGAGCCACCACACCCGGCCAGGAATAGTTTCCTAATGCTTTCTTCTTTCCCTTTCTCCCCTTCGGGACCCTCTGGGGCCCGGGGCTGCAGAATGATCCAACAGCCAGTGGCTTTGAGAGCTGGCCTCCCTCTGCATGGGCTGGAGCGCAGGCAAAAATCTGTAATTAAGCATCTTGTCGTTAGAAAGATTAGTCAAAACCAGGCTGATCCCAGACAACTGATTGAAATCTCGTTCCACACAAATTACGGCATGGAAAATAATGATGGGTAATTAGTGCCTTTCAATCAGGACTTTTTATCCATGATTTTCCAGGCCGCATCCATCACAGTGAGAAGAAAGAGGCTCTGCCACCGCAGGAAGAGACAGCTGGATGCGGAGTGGCTGCCCCCGACCCCCGGAAAGCAGAGCCGGTGTTCTGGTGCTCTGGGCTCTGTCTGGCGGAAGGACAGCATCAAAAATTGGAATATGCCTCCAAACACACCTCTTTCATTAGAGATTGGAGCTCTGACATCTGTAAATTTATCTCAACTCTTCTTGAATCTGTGCTTCTTTTCACCCCATATTAAGCAGTGATGTGGCATAAACATCCCACCCACTGTCCCCGGGCAGACTCAGCAGATTCTACGTGACATTCAAACCTCACAGTGGCTGTGGCGCCAGGCTGTACAGCTCAGTGACTAGAACCGGACTGCCTGTGTTTGAAGCCCAGTTCTGCCCCTTTGGAACTGTGTTTTTAAACCTCTAGATGCCTCAGTTTCCTCATCTGTAAAATGGAGATGAGAATTATCATCTCGTAGGGTGTTCTTGAGAATTAGTGAGTTACTACCGAAAAGAGTTTCAAACAGTGTCCAGCATACAGTAAGCACTTAATAAATATTAGCAGTTGTTTCTAGCATCCCCGTTTGGTAATGAGGCGACGGCTTGCATTTATGCTTTCCAAAAAGTTCAAGCAAGAAAGACTGTCTTCCTCTCATCCATCCGTGTTCTACCCATTCACCCATTTAATCACGCGTTTGCATGTCAGCTACTTCCACTGAGAAAGTCCTTTTCCAGGGCCCCTTTTTCAGGCACTGCTAGAACTGACTGCCCAGAACAACCTCTTCCCCACCACCCCTCGCATGTACACACAGAGCTCCCGCAGGAATTGCCATATCCTTACAGACATCCGCCATCCGCCTCTTATAGACATCCATCTGACAGACGTTCCTGCTCCACTGATAGACCCAGGGGTGGGCACCTCACCCAAGCTGGACCAATAAGTCTCTCCCATAGGATTTCTGGTGCCAGGGTTGCCTCTCCAGGAACAGAAGCGGTAAGATGGACAGCTCAGGAGCTGAGCAAGGTCATCCTTCTGCCAATGTACAGCGAGAGAAGAATATCGAAGCTGCAGCCAAGGGGAGCAGTGGTCAGAGGCAGCGTCCTGGGAGCCTTGGCTGCTGTCGGCAGTTGCTCCCAAGCCCAGCAACATCTCTGCTCAGGCCAGCAAGCGTGGCCTGACTCACTGATGGTCAGGGGGTTAGAGACACCGTGAGCTGGTGACCTGCCCAGGGGGATGGGCTGACGTAGAAAGCAGCCCACCTGACACCCATCGTGGCCACGCTGCTACCAGGCACCTTTCTTGAGATGGCTCAAGTTTATGTGGCTTCTTTGGAATATTTTCCTGGAACTCCTGAGCTCAAGCGATCTTCCTGCCTCGGTCTCCCAAAGTGCTGGGATTACAGGCGTGAGCCATAGTATTCCTGTGCCCGGCCAGGAATATTTTCCTAATTCTTTCTTTCTCTTTCTCCCCTTGGGGGCCCTCTGGGACCCAGGGCCAGAGAATGACCCAACAGCACAGTGGCTTTGAGAGCTGGCCTCCCTCTGCAGCTCACACAAGGGCGTTTCTGACCCTTAACCAAAGAGTAGCTCTCACATTATCTCTTTCATTCCTTCACTCACTCAGCTGCTGTCTTTTGAGCATCTAGTGTATGCTAGACTCTGTTCCAGCCCTGGGGATGTGTTGGTGAACAAGGTGGAAGGGTCCCCGCCCTCAAGGAGAGACATGCCATATTGCATGGACTCAAAGCTGTACCATTTTCCCACATTTTACCATCCTGCCAATCAGAATGCCTCTGAAATCAGTGGCATGTCGTAGTTTAATTAGCAGTTCCAAAAATTTAAAAATGTTATCTCTTATAATAGATGATATCATAGATTCAATGAAATATGATAAATAAGTGTAGCTGATACCGTTATGAGTTCACCAAAAGCTATTTCGTTTTCTTGCTAGACACTAGGAAGACTACATTTCCCAGTCAGCCTTGCAGCTAGCTGTGGCCATGTGACTGGGTCTCCGCCAGTGGAATGTGGGCAAAGTGATATAAACCACATCCTTGTCTGGAGCCTAAAAATCTCCCACAGACTTCCCTCCTCCCCTGCTCTCCCCTCCACCTTCCTCTCCCACTCTCCCGCTCTTGCCCCCCATGCAGGCTATAGGCATAGGATCCGAGACTCCAAGGCCCTGGGGAATGATGGCAGAGCCACAAGTTGGAGGGAGCCTGGGCCCCCGCATCACCTTATAAAAGGCTGCCTGCCAAACACCCTCACCAAAATGCTATGTGGGCAAGGTCAGTTTCTGTTGTGCTAAGCCACTGGATCCCTGGGCTTGTATGGAATCACAGCTAGCATTGCCCATCCTAAGTAATAAGACAAGTAAGTGACCAGATGGTATAAATTCAGTTAGTGATGAGCGCTGTGAAGAATGAGCAGGGGACAGCATGGGGGGATGGGCAAGCATCCACATAGGTGGTCAGAGAAGGCTTCTCGGAGGAGGTGGCATTTAAGCAGAGGCCTGAAGAAGAGACAGAGGGGGCTGTGCAGGGGAAGCACTCGAGCAGGCCAGGACTTCAAAGGGCCCTAAGCTATGTTCATTGACACGTTAGTCTCTTTCACTGCATCCCAGCCAAGTGGTGTCTGCTGTGTAAGGACCCCAGTAATGGGGAGAGCACTAGTTCAGGAGGCAGCTGTTTACATCTTTAGACCACTCAGATTGTTTTTACAAAAAAATTCTTTGTGATGAATAAAAATATCTCTTCCCTCTGAGCTTCCAGTTATAGTTTACACAACTCTGATTCTCAGGACCTACAGAGCAAGTCTGACGCCCTTCTATAGACAGCCCTCTCTGTGCTGCAGGCAGCTGCCTGCCCCTGGCGAGCTCTCCTCACTGGGTCAGCATTCTCTGGACTTAGAATAAAGGTCTGTCTGGAAAATAGCCAGCCACGTAACATGGAAAATAGAGACATTTACTGAAGAAGGGACAAGGTATAAGAAACATTGTACATAGGACAGTGATGCCTCAGTCCCCTTCAAGGTAGGCACCTTGGGACCTCACGCAGTTCTCCCAGCGTCTCTTACCCTAACCCGTACATGTTCAACATTCTCGGGTGTCCGGTTTGTTGCAGGCCTTCCAGAACGCGAATCACTTTCAACAGAGTCTTGACCGTCTTTGAAGTGTAAAACATCAACAGCAGCACCTGCACATAGTAAGTGCTCAATAAACATGAGCCATTATTAGCTCTCTCGGCTACAGGTGCCGTCAGCCACAACACGAGCAGCCCCTGATAACACAGAGCTCAGTCTCCCATGTAAACCGAGTATAAGAAGAAAATGAAGCAAGAGGGGTGTGTGTCCGCACTCTGGAAAGGAGAAGCAGAGGTGGGGAGCACTCGGAGGTTCCATGCCCCCCCAATCTGGGCCACTGGGGGAGGAGACTGGAGTCACCAGGGTTGCCCTTGGCAATACTGTCACTTATCACACTGGCTTCTCCAGATGGGGCATTTTGACTATTGATCTGATAAATAAACAGCCTGCTGGCTCGATCAAAATGTTATTTTGCATTTCAATTACTGCTCACTGATGCAACCTTCATCTGCCAAGATGCTGCTGGCAATGGCATGGAGCCCTGCCACTGGCTGGAGAGGTGGAGTCACCCCCTACCAGCACCCAAGGAGGCCCTCCCTCCCTGGGAAGTCAGGGTACCTGGGGAAGACAGCTGCTCCTGGGAAGGGGATAGAGGGGAAGAGGGGAACCAGAGGGGCACAGGCGGAGGGACAAACTGCTGTCATGACTGCCAGGAAGGGAGCCACACTGGGACACACCTAACCTAGCCAGGGCCCTCCGGGGACCCAAGGGTCAGGCCTCAGTGCCCCCACTGCTCTGTTGAGTGGCCCTGGGCACATCATCACATTTCACTGCATCTTCGCCACTGCATCGGTAAACCAGATCCGAGAAAAAGTACCCTACTTCATGGGGTTGTCGTAAGGACACAATGAGAAAACAGACACGCAAGCTCTTTGGAAGAAGAAAAGAGACACGAATGCTGCTGTATTATTTAATGGAATAATAATACTAAATCTCCTTTCCTTTTGAGCACTTTTAAGCATGTAAAAATGCTTTTACACGTATAAGTTCGTTTATTCCTCAAATAACTGAGTTTTCCGCCCTATGTTACAGAGGGGAAAATCAATCGAGGGTACACAGACGTTGAGTCACTTGGCCACACAGCTTCTGTGGTACATGGAAGGGCAGAGGCTTGAACGCTAATCCATCCTGATGCCAAGGTCCAGGGCTTAGCCATGCTGGGGTGAACTGTCTCTGGAGGAGTGTGGTGACTCCAGACGGGGTTCCTTTTTCCCTATCCTGGCCAGAGTGGCCTTTAATGGCAGGCAGAAGAGAAATGGCCTCTGTCCTCATCCTGGTGGGTCCAGGGTGGGAGGAGGGGCTGAGGCTGCTGTCAGCTGGAAACTGAGGATGGCAGGCCCAGGCAGACTCTTCTCAGAACTGCCTGAGTACTGGGACTGGTGTCCCAAGGCCAGCCCCAGAGACCAACAGCAAGCGGGCAACTGCTCAGACTGCTCAGGGAGACACTTGGCTCTTCAGAGATCTGTAAACCTGGGCACGCCTTAGTGACAGGGGAATAGGCAGAAGAGACGTCACTTAGAGCCAGAAGAATCGCCAGGGCACCGTCACCCATGTGCTCAGCTGGGAGGGGGTGGGGATGGCCTTCGAGCCCTGAATTTAGAAAGTTCAGGTGGATGAAATGGGAACCCCCAATAGGAAGGGCATGGCGGCCACAGGCCCCAGGGGGGCCTTTTTGCAAAGGGCTGCTCACCCCTCCCAACTTCTGTGTGCCTTGGTTGAATTGAGGGTAAATTTTGGCTGTCTGGCCTAAGTGCCAAAATTGCTTTGTCCTCTGTCCTGCAGGCCTAATGTGTTCCCCACCCATCTCTCTTTCTCTCTCTCTCTCTCACACACACACACACACACACACACACACACAGACACAGACACAGACACACACACACACATACACACACACACACTCCCTCTAGGACAAGACCTATTAGCTCATGCACTTAGAACTGTGGTCCTCTAGGTCCCCCATCAAGAGTGAAATCACAGTTTTGTAATTTACATTTCAGATTTTAAAATATAGCCAGCGCAGTGGCTCACATCTGTAATCCTAGCACTTTGGGAGGCTGAGGCAGGAGGATCGCTTGAGCCCAGGAGTGTGAGGTTGCAGTGAGCTACGATGGTGTCACTGCACTCTA
>NW_012150840.1:16213880-16316848 GCF_000956105.1 Propithecus coquereli | reverse complement strand
AAAGATGAAAAATGCAAAAGCAAAATACCCAGCACTTCTCAAAACTGTCAAAGTCAAGAAAACTAAGGAAAGCCTGAGAAAGTGTCGTGGACCAGAGGAAACTAAAAACATGTGACAACGAAAGGCAGTGTGGGATTCTGCAGGAAGTCCCAGAAGAGAAAAAGGACTTCAGTGGAAAAACTGGTGGCATCTGAATAAAGCAGGAAGTTCAGTCCGTAGTGAAGTCCCAAGGTCAGTTTCTTAGTGACGACAAATCCACCTCGGTAACGTAAGAAGTTAACGAAAAGGAAAACTGGACGAGGGGTATTCAGGAACCCTCTGGACCATCTTGGCAATTTCTCTGTAAAGCAAAAATCATTCCAATAAAAAGTTTTTAAAAATTGGAAAAAATATGCACAAGCCCCACCCGTTCTGCCGCTTGGAGGGAAGGTGAGGAGCTGCCCTGGCTCACTGTGGCCCTGTCCCCAGGAGGCATCTGCTCCTGCGGTCCTCTCTTATGGGCAGAGGTCGCCTGCACAGGGCCCCAGGCCTCAGCCAAGCCTTGCTCTTTCTGCCTGTGCAGCTTTGCACACGCAGGTCTGCTGCCTGCGTGTCTTCTGCTCTTGCCCCCAGATGTCTCAGTGAGGCGCTACCAGTCACGATGAGCAAAACACTTCAAACCAAGGTGGGGGTGGGGCGGGGGGCCTTAGACGTACAGTTTTCACAGACTTTGAGGGGATCCAAAGCTCATTTAGTTCCATCCCCTTTTCACAGATGAGACCCCGGGAGGGCAAGGGTCTAGCCTTGGGTCACTACGCCAGGCCGGAGCCCTGGGCCCCGCAGTCCCCCTGGCTCTGGGCGAAGGCTCCGGCCGGGGGAGGAGAGGGTTACAGAGCACCTCCTCCCAATCAGTAATTGTGCTAATCGATCGACTCAATTAAATCTAGAATAGTTTTTTTTTTTTAAGGAACAAACAAAAACAATAGCAGAAAGCAATGACTAATAATCAAGTCAAATTGGATTATTTCTGTGCTGACTGGGTGGGGTGGGTGGGAAGGGGGAGAGTTCACAGGGGCACGTGGCGAGGGAGAGACAGCAAGCTCAGCACGGGGATGGCGCTGGGGGGACCGAGGGGCAGAATTCAGAAACCGCCACCAGACGCGGACTTACTACGCCCAGACACTGTTCTAAGTGCAGTGCGCGTATTAACTCACTTTCTCTTCACAGCGACCCTAAGGGACCAGACTCTTACCGTCCCCTTTCATGGATGGGGAAACTCAGGGGTGGGGTGAGGTTAAGGTCACACAGCTGGGGTGGGGCCAGGATCTGTCTGCACTCATGCGGTCTGACACCAGGGTTTCGCTCCCGAGGACATGCTGTGTGGGGTGGGGAGGGCGGGGTCGTCTGTGTGCCTGGGGATGAAACACATTTACCTCATGTAAAAATCAGCTTCTATTCGTTTATTTATTTAATTTCATTTACCACACATCTACTGAGTCAGACACAACGGGGAGCCTGCCCCTAAGCTCCGTAGCTCATGGCAGAGACAAGTAAGTGACCAATAACCATGAAGTCATTGGACAATAAAGTTTCCTAAAGTGCCATGAAAGGGTCACACACGTGCATAGTCATGGGCCTTCTCCTTCCACTCAGTGATTGAGGCGGGGTGTCTAGCCTCCTTAGGGGAAGGTAGTCAGGGTGGGCAGCCTGGAGGAGGAGTCTGGCTGTGTCTTGAAGGTCAAGCAGGTGTTAGTCAGGCCAAAGGGAGAGGGTGGGAAGTGCCACTCTAGGCAGCAGGACCAGCATGTGCAAATCACAGAGGTAGGAAACAGTAGTACAAAACTGGGAACTGAAGGCAGGTGGGAAGTCTGGGACAGGGGTGTGTGGCAAGGGGCGGGGCCAGGAAGATGGCAGGAGACCAGGATGGACAGATAGGCAGGGCCCAGCTACTTGGCCATGGGAACCTCTGTGGGGCAGGCTGCATCACACCAGACGCCGCCCCGTCGGTGTGCTCCGCCCTCCTGATGCCCCAGCTGTGGTCTGCAACCAGCCGGCTGCAAATTGCCCGAGGTCCTCCCCCAGCTATGCTCAGCACTGCTCACTTTCCCACCAAGGAAACACAGCTGGCTTGGAACTCAGGCCTTCTGCTTCACAGTTCCGTCCTTTCCCCCAGCCCCCACTTTTTTCTGCACTACAAATGCATTAGCAAAGCCAGCTATTTAAAGGAACCCCCGCAGCTAATCCCTGTGTAAACGGAAAATCTTTAAGCAAAGCTAATAATCGCTCCCTAATCCAGCTGTTATATAATTCCGGATTTCACAGTACAGCATCCGGGCCGAGGTCTTCTGGTCCCCACATAACCTTTTTTGTGGGGGAGGGCGGGATTGGGATAAAGATCTGCCGAGAAGGTGTGGCCAGTGAGGGGGACAGGTGGTCGAGAGTGGCCGGGCAGGTCGGATGACAACAGTTAGGGGTAGGGAGATGGAAGGAGATGGAGGCTCCTGTCTGTGGCCCTGTTTTCCTGCAGCCACGGCTTCCAGCAGAGGTGGGGGTGGGGGGGTGGAGAGGCTGGGACTTGATGGTGGGGAGAGGTGAGTGGGGCCCTCTGGCCCCTATGGGACCGAAATCACATCAGCCAGGTTGTTCCACATCTTCCAAATGCCAAGAAGCAGGAAAGGGAGGCAGCTCCAGTCCTCAGAAGGGAAAAACTGAGGAACTGAAGAAGATGAAGCCAGCGAGTCTGTTCCTTTACCCAGGAGCACGCCCCAAAATTGTTCCTTTACCCAGGAGCACGCCCCAAATGCCACAAACCTGGACTGCAATCGGTTCCCCTGTTCTCAGTCCATCTCCCCTATGTGACTATTAGCCCCTTGAGGACAGAGTCCATGGCGTGTTCATCTTTGTGCCCCCAGCACATAGCAGAGTGCCAAGTAAACAGCAGGCGCTCGATAAATGCGTTGAGCGGGAATTGGAATTGGTTCACTTTACAGAAATGAGATTCACATGAGGATAAAGGAGAACCAAGACCTTGATTTAAAGCTGGTAAAGGGAAGGGAAGAAAAATGGGAAATTATACTTAGCATCTCTTGTATACCTGGCACCATGCTAATTCTATTTAAAGCAATACTAGTTCATTATGTAAATAGATTGTGTTTTTAGAATATCAGATATTACATAATAATACCAAATAAGAACAATACTATTCTTATATTCTGGTTGAGGCGACTTGCACAGAGTGGATGAATAATATAATAAAGGTTATCTAGCGAGTATTACTAATAATTACTAATATTTATTGAGGTATCACCATGTGCCAGGTACAATGCCATGGTAGCATTCAGACCTCCCAAGAACCTTATGAGGTTGGTACTATTATTACCTGTAGTGATGCTGGGCGCTGACCCTGGGTTCTTATGCCCACTCGTTTTGTAGCACACACTGCCACACGTGCCCCCACCCCACAACACACACACGGTGTCTAGCAGGGAAGCAGGCAGAACCCACAGATCAAAACAGGGCAGGCAAGCACTCAGCTCGCTCTGACTCTCACTCTCATAAAGGAGTGCTGAACTGAAGGAGGCCCTAATAAAGAGGCCCTTACATGTTTCCATCCTGTTTTTAGGATTCGTGGGTATAATTATAACATGGATAGGCCCAAGAAGAAAAGGGTTGGAGAAGTGAAAACCCAAATGTTTCCTGTTTAGCTCTGAATAGCCCCCTCTCTTTTTAGGAAAGGCACACAGGAAGGTACATGACTTCACAGAAAGAGCCTAGGATTTTTTTTTTTTTTGAGACAGAGTCTCGCTCTGTCACCTGGGCTAGAGTGCTGTGACGTCAGCCTAGTTCACAGCAACCTCAAACTCCTGGGCTCAAGTGATCCTCCTGCCTCAGCCTCCCGTGTAGCTGGGACTACAGGTGCACGCCACCACGCCTGGCTAATTTTTCTATTTTTAGTAGAGATGGGATCTCGCTCTTGCTCAGGCTGGTCTTGAACTCCTTTTTTTTTGAGACAGAGTCTCGCTCTGTCACCTGGGCTAGAGTGCTGTGGCGTCAGCCTAGTTCACAGCAACCTCAAACTCCTGGGCTCAAGTGATCCTCCTGCCTCAGCCTCCCGTGTAGCTGGGACTACAGGTGCACGCCACCACACCTGGCTAATTTTTCTATTTTTAGTAGAGATGGGATCTCGCTCTTGCTCAGGCTGGTCTTGAACTCCTGAGCTCAAATGATCCGCCCGCTTCGGCCTCCCAGAGTGCTAGGATTACAGGTGTGAGCCACTGCACTAGCAAGAGCCCAGGATTTAAAGCCCCACGACACATACACAATTTGGATCCTGGCCCTGCCACTCACCAATTAGCACTTAACCAATCTGAGCCTCCATTTCTCCATCTGTACAATGGGGACACCCAGGCTTCCTCTGCAGGTTTCTTGGGGGGATTAAGAAAGCTGTGCACGAGTGCACACGGAAAAATCTGTGAAAAGGTTACCAGATTCACAGAGAACTTGGTAACAGTGGTTACCTTTGGGGAGGCCGTCTGGGGATCCAAGGATTAGGGGAGAAAGAACATACCATACCAGTCATGCCTGCACTTTTGTGGTATTTGACTTCTTTATTGTTACCTGTGAATGTATTACTTTTTTTTAAAGAATGAAAAATGAAAAACAATGTACATATATGGGCTCGATAAATGGCAAGCAATACAATAACAAGTCCTCTTAAAACTCCGCTTCATTCTCCCGGCTGGGGTAAAACCACCAGAAATGCACATCTTCGGTGCTCTCGTGTACAGTAACACCAGGACCTGTGCAGAAAGTATTCCCTCTCCATTTCCTCAGCCTTCCCACCATCTCCCTTCCCCATCCCCCAAAACCGCTCTCCCCAAAGGAGCCCCTCAGCTTGTTTGGCTAATGTATTCGCAAACCAAATTAGGGGGGCCTTGGCTCCCAGGGAGGTCCCCAAGCCAGTTGCTAGATGCGGGGAATTAGATACCATCTCATGCTCAAATCCGATTAGGTCCCACCCCCACCCCCACCCCACATGCAAAAGCCCACTTTCTAATCAATTTTACAAAGGGCCCTCTGCAGATATACACTAATGGTATTGAGCCGAGATCTTTAAACTAAGTCTGCAAGAAGTCTGCAGAGATAAAATGTACATACTGTATTAAGGAGGAAGCCTGTCGCCAGGGTGTCCTTCCCCTCAAACAGAGAGGGGTGGGGGGTGCACGCAGAGTGTTCGCTGCAGACAAATATCCTCCCTACTCCAGGAACACCAGCCCGAACTTCTCTTTCAAACTGAACCCCCACCCCAACTCCTTCCCATTAAGGCTCCTGTTCATTTAACTTTTACTCGCTGGAGGCCCATTAAGTGATCCAGTAACTGGTATGTTCTTTCTCTCCTAATCCTTGTTCCCCTTGATGGCCTTCCCAAAGGTAATCACTGTTACCAAGTTCTCTGGGAATCTGGTTTTCTTTTCACAGATTTTCCATGTGCGCTCATGCACAGCTTTCCTAATCCCTCCAAGAAACCTGGAGGGGAAGCCTGGGTGTCCCCATTGTACAGATGGAGAAATGGAGGCTCGGGCTGGTTTAGTGCCAGTTGGTGAGTGGCTTAACACTTGACTGCCACTTGGTATCTGGATGGCCTCGAGTGTTAACTTAACCTCTCTGGGCCTCAGGTTATGCAACTGTAAAATGGGAGCGTAACTACAGGCCCCAGCCCAAAGGATTAAAGCGATGGTGTGTTCAATACGCACGGGACCACACCTGGTTGCAACTTGGTGCTCAGTTGGAGTCAGCTCTCATTTCTCTTCTCTACATTGCCACTCACATCGAATTTCCTGTCACTCGCCACATATTTTAAGACATTCGCACCTTTTATTGGCAGTCCTTTCCCCATGCTTCTCCAGCACTCGCTCAACCAGGATTGACCGAGCGCCAGCTCTGCGCATCTGCGGGCCGCTCACTGCTGAGGTCCTTAAGGACAGACAGGAACTGTCTTTTTCATCTTTGTGTCTTCACAGAAGGTGCTTCATGAATTTTTGTAGAATGAATCAATGATTGGGGCCAGATGGCCTGAGGTGACTGTGAACCTGGTTGTGTGCAGGTTCACAGTCAGGGGGCCAACGCCTGAAGTCCCCTCACGCCTGCCTGCCGGGTGACTCAGGAGCCCAAGATATAAATAACTGCAACCCGACACCCTGTCCTCGCAGACTGGCCAGTGCACACGGGACCTGAGCTCTGTGTGCTGCCTGGTTTCTGTCCGAGGGCTGGGCTGCTGGGACCCTGCAGTCCGGCATCAACAGTGGCTGGACAGAGGGATTCACGGGCTGCTGGGCACAAGCACATTAGGCTGCGAGGGTGTGTCTTGCTCTGGGGAACTAAGCAAGCTGCTGCCTCCGTCCACGCCAGCCCCACTGGCTTGGGCTCCTCCAGCACCTCTGTGCGCCTTTCCAAGGTCATCAGGCATCGTGTGGTGCCTCTGTCCTCCTGGAGGCACCCAGACCCACTCCTGCAAGACAGCACAGTCTATATCAATGCTCAGCCCTCAAGGGCCTCGGGCTGGGTGTGAACTGGCCACACGGCCCTCCTGGCCCAGCTGGACCCAACCTTCACACTGAGCAGCCTGCATGGCCAGTAGCTCCCAGATCACTGGATCACCTCTGGCCTAAAAAGAAAGAATGGGAAAGTGAGGACACCAGTGCTAGGGGGTTCCAGAACCAGAGGTACGGCCAGGGGATTTAGCCTGGGGGCTCTGCTCTTAGGCCCTCAAACGCTGACCGGGCCACCCCCAGCTCTGGACCCACGGGCTCCAGGGTCCACTGCACTCCAGCCCAGTGTCTTGCTCTGCAAAATGAATGGAAAGTTACAACTAGTTCTCGGTGAGGGCTCTACCGGCGTAGTCTGAGGACCAACAGCATCTGCATCACGCAAAGGGCTCTGCCCCAGCCCATGGAATCACAATCCCCAGGTGTGAAGCTTGAACCGGCACTTTACCATGTTCTCCCGCACAGGAGGTTGACACCACTGTTACGTGAGCCCCAGAGGGAACTCCTGGAAAGCCCTTTGCAAACAGAATGTGGGTTCTCACTCCTGGGGCCGCTGGCACATCAGTTTATCATTTGAAGAGAGTACCACTTCTCACCTGATTCTTCCAACAGCCACAAGAGGCAGACAGGGCAAAGGTTCCTTCATTTGCTCATTTATTGTGCCAACAACTACGTGTTTACTGTGCAGCTATTAGGGGCCACACTGGTGAACAAACACAATTCCTGCCCTCAGGAAGCGGATCAAGGCAGATCACACGCAAGTGAACAGACAGTGACAGGACACTCCCTACTCTTCCAGCCTGCGTACTTGTCTACATGGCATTGGTGGCTTCTTAACACTGCATCTTCGATTAAAGGAGGATGGAGCACCATTTTGACTAAGGTGACATTTGTACCAAATCTTGAATGAAGAGAGAGGAGGGAGCCAATGGGTATCTGGAGAGTTAGAGGAGAGCACCCCAGGCAACAGGATCAAGGTCCAAAGGCCTTTTGACAGGTTAAATGAACTAAGTATCAGAGCCGTCCAGAACCCAGGCTGGCTCCTAGCCTCAGCCCCACCCACCACCCTTGGAGACCCCGGACATCTCCAGCCAGCGCCTCCTTTTCCCCACCCCTCACCCTGCCCCTTCCCTACTCTGCAACTCCCTAGGGCAGGAGCAGGGGCGTTTGTCCACCCAGTCCTATGGGCACAGAGCCTCTGGCCCATGTATTTTTCCAAAGACCTTCACATGTTTAAAATATGTGAAAATATTTTAATCTCCCAATATGGAAAGGAAAAATGCAAAATCGAGATTTTTAAATGTGTCATTACATGTCTACAAAGCACAACGTGATATTGTGTCAACTTGCTTCATTAATGGTATATTCATAAACATTTCATTACATCTGAAAATAATTTGTAGGTTAGATTTTCTTAGTAAGAATTTCTGAGTTGGCTTGAGGTTTTCCAAGAAATCAGAGCCTATTTTAAAGTCAATGAGTTATTGGCATCCAGATAATTCCAAATAATTTTGAATCCTTCCAGATAACTTTTACAACAAAATTCTATCAGTGAGGTATTTAATATGTATGCTACGATGCAGATTTGTGAAGACCTTAACAGCCCTGGCTGTGAGCTTGTGTGGCCACGTGCTAAGCTGTGAGGGCACAGCAGGGACGATGGCTCCAAATCAGAACCCAGGACCCCAGGAGCCAGGCTCCTTAGAGCTTGGGCAGGAAGTGGCCATGCAGCCTCAGGGCCAGTGCTGTGGACACACTGAGAGACCTGCCCAGCCAGGGTGGGCTTCGAGGCGGTCCCACTCCCACTACATGCCCAGAGCGGAGCAGGGCCACCCCCAGCAGAGGCCACCCCATCCATCCCAGGGAAGAGACCTGCCCCCTGGGTAGCTGCTCTTCCAGGCAGGTAGCAGCACAGGATGGAATAAGAAGGTGGGTCCCCAAAGGGCAGGGCTGGGCTTGAGCACAGGAGAGGGGAAGTCAGAGGGGAGGTCACTGCCAAGGTCCCGGGGTTTCCACAGTGACGTGGTGAAGCTGCAGAGGAGGCTTGGCAGGGGAGAAGGGCTAAATTCTACGGGTGGTTTGGCTAGAACAGGCCACGTGCAGATTCCGAGCTTTGTCCATTCCCTTCTGGATCTGTTTGCTGACATTCACTGATGATGCCTCACCCCCAGGCTCACTAGCAACTGGAAGCATTCACCTCTTCTGACCGTGGACTCAAATGTCCACGATAAAGTTCCCAAATGACCTCACAAGGAAACATGTGGCGTTCTGGGCCTTCTTCAGTTCTGGAAACCCCTTCCCTCCCACTGCCAAACAGCTCCTGAGGTCTCAGGGTTCAAATTCCCTTCCACTGAATGCACACAGGAGGCGGGACCAAAAACTCAGGGCGTTGCTTTAGAAAACAATGCAACCAGAATGTCAACACCCAGCTGGATTTGTCCCCTTCCTGTGGTCTCCCTGCCCCTGCTCCCCTCATACTGGGCCCTCTTCTACAAGGGGAATGGCCATGAGAGATAGTTGACTAGCCACAAAAAATATTCATCTGATTACTACACCTCATTTATCATCTCTGGGTTAGGGAGCCACGTGGCCAACGAACCAACTCATACACTTGGTTGCAAATGACTTTTGTTACGACTAGGAAAAAAATGCCAAAACCATCAAGTATGTTTTCAAGAAGCTGGGCTGGAGTTGTTGCCAGAGATGATTCTAAGCATGGGGAGGGGGAGAGGAGGCAGAAGGAAGGAAGGAAGGAGGGGACAAGGCGAAGGAAGAGGTGGAGGAGGCTGCAGCTAACTGCAGTTTCCCAAGGGGCTCCACTAAAGGCGTAAATTTTTTTTTTTTTTTTTTGAGACAGAGTCTCACTCTGTTGCCCAGACTAGAGTGCCATGGCATCAGCCTAGCTCACAGCAACCTCAAACTCCTGGGCTCAAGCGATCCTCCTGCCTCAGCCTCCCGAGTAGGTGGAACTACAGACACGCACCACCACTCCCAGCTAATTTTTTCTAGTTTTGGTTGTCCGGCTAATTTCTTTCTATTTTTAGTAGGGTTGGGGTCTTGCTCTTGCTCAGCCTGGCCTTGAACTCCTGAGCTCAAGGAATCCTCCCGCCTTGGCCTCCCAGAGTGCTGGGATTACAGGTGTAGCCACCATACCTGGTCTGAAGGTATAAATGCTAGGATATTAACTAAATTCATTCTTTCACAATATTTATTAGATACCTCAATGTTCTGGACGCTGTTCTGGTAGGGACTATAAGGTCCCTGACCTCAGGGAGCTTTTATCCTAGTGGGAGAGACAGATAATTAACAAAGATATAATATAATATGATATGTAATATTATATAAATAGTTTAAAAGTACTATGAGATACAGGAATACATTCATGTGTGGTATATGTGTACACACACACACACACACACACACACACACACACACGACTCTTCCTTATGGAACGCCCTAATGTAAAATAGGATGCAGCAAGCTAGTTCCTGTAGCAGCTAGGCAGAGAGCATGCCCGGTATCTGAGAGCACCCAGACTTGTCCAAATCACACCAATCATCGGACCAGCAGGTCCTGCTCCCCGTTAGCAGAGTCTTACTGTCTGTCACCACCTCCACCTCTCTGGCATTTTCAGGAACCACCTCTGAGGGCAGCAGACCCCCATGTAGCAAGAGAAATGCAGAGCTAAGCAGAGGCTGTCTGTCACCAGCTAGGCAGGCGATGACCCAGGACATTCCGAGCTGATGTTCTTCTGCCTTTCCCTCTAAAATGTGACCACGTTTTACCATCACACAAAGTCTGTCTTCCCTAACAGTATGCTCCCCGCCATTCCCTAATCTCTCCATTTTCCCTTCTGCCATCAAAAGGCATCCCGCCAGTTAAGGGCTTTCAGATAAACTGTTAAATTTCAAAGCACATGCGTGGTGAGGCCTCTGTCTCATTTGCTCCTGAATGTTTTCTGGCCACACAGTGGGAATGAGGGTGGCACAGTGGTTACAGGCATTGTTCTAGAGTCAGACAGGCCCGGGTTCAAATCTTGACTTCCCACCTGCTAAAAAGTCATGCAAACTCTTTGTGTCTCTTTCTTTATCTGTAAAATGGGATACCAGTTCCTAATTTAAAGAGTGGTTAGAAAGATTAAATGAGATCATGCCTACAAAGCACTTAGCACTCAGTCAGCACTGAGTAAGCAACCACTGAATGCAGTCAAATTAAGAATTCCCAGAGCCAGAAATGGCATGGCCCTGTAGTCCCGGCTACCTGGGAGGCTAAGGTGAGAGGATCACTTGAGGCCAGTAGTTTGAGTTCAGCCTGGGCAACATAGCAAGGCCCCATCTCTTGAAAAAAAAAATGGTTTCACATTACTAGTATTCACTTTGTAAAAAATATTAAAACAAAATAAAAAAAGAAAGAAAGAATTCCATGAATGCTTCAAGGAGTGCTGCAGCTGAGGGTCAGAACCTAGGAGGGCTGGAGGCCTCCATTCCCACTCACTGCCCGGAAAATGGGGCTACCCCAGCCCAGACACCAGGTGCTCCCTGAAGTCCCCATTCACCACGGTTTCTTCCAGGCCATAAAGACCAGAATGGGGATGAGGAAGGCATGCTCCTTAACGAGTAACAATTCCCAACTGTTTCGGGTCTTCCTTTTTTACTCCCCTCTCCTTTGGCAGAAGAGTTTAGTGCTTTTCCTCCTCTTGGTCCTCCCACGTGAATATCAGGCTATGCTGGGCCCAACGGTGACCAAGCTGCAATGACAGCAAAAGGTAAAAGGAGCCGTTTTCATACATGTGTCTGGCAACTCCCTGCGGGAGGCCAGAGCTCCGAGCAGAGGCCAGGGAGAGCGAGGACGGTGTTCAGCCAAACCAGACAAGAATTACTTCTCTAGAACTTGGAATCGGCTGCCCTCTGAACAGCCCTGAAGAGCAGAACACCACGGGGAGGAGGAGAATTTCTGGGCTGGATGGAACCCCATCCATAAGAGCCTGCCCCTTGCATGAGAGCAAACAAAAACAGTTGTTCTCATGTTTTCACTTTCCGTCCCCAGGTTCCCTGCAGAGAGTTGGGGCCCAGCTTGAGGACTCTTGGTTTCCAGTCTCTGCATCCTAGGCCAGTGGTTCCTGTCTCCTAAACTCACTGGATAAACCTCACTCCCCTCCTGCCAGCAACACTGGGAACCAGTACAGAGTTGACTCTATTTTGTAAAGTAGGAACATTGACCGGGGTGGGGCGGAGGGGAAGGCACCTAGTACAGCTATCGTCTCATAAAAGAGAAGCCATTTTCACATCCCAAGTGAGGAACGCCGTAATCTGAGAATAAAGGACCGTCTTCACCTGCAGTGGGTTCTTTTGGGAGCCTCACAGGGCTGTTGTCACTGTCCTCATTTTGTTCTAATCTGCAGCAGTCTGCAGACCGGCATGTGAGGTCCCCCTGCCACTATTCAGAGTTCTCTGCTCCCCGTGCTCTTTCTCCCCAAATTATGTTCTGCGCTTGCTCTTTTCTTATTCAAAAATTCTAAATCTCTACCTCTCCCAGAACGGTTTCTCTAGAAGTTTACCAGAAGGAAAATGCCAGGGGATGGCGGTACCAGAAAAGGGGGATGCAGTGCCCGCTGGAGGGCCCCTGCTGCCAGGCTAATTCTCAAGAGCAGATGAGGTACCCGGAGCAGCAGGGGGGTGTGTGTCCTTCCTCCCTCCGCCCCCAGCTAGACTCTTGCAAGCTCTGGCTCACTGGGCCTCCTGGTCGAAGCAGCGTGGGTTCTCCTGGGTAATTTGCAGGTTTAGCTGGTAAGATGAGAAAGGTGTAGGCATCTTGCTGGGCCATTACTTATTCTGCACGGAGCAGGGACAGAGCCTGACCTGTGGCTGCCACAATTACCCAAGATCCCCTGGATCCCTGCGTGAGCTCCCACCACGGCTGCTTGCGAAGCAACGGCAGCTGGCCAGGAACAGCGGGGCTGACTGTGAAGTCAGGAGACCAATTGTGACCAACCGATATTTATACACCCTGGTGAATGCTGTCCCCTTCCTCATGGTCACCTTGGGCATCTCTTCCCAGTTCCCAGTGATGCTGTCTCTGGTCAAAGCATTTTTGGAGCTCCTCTTGGGACTGTCTTTAGGGCCACATTAGCTAAGAAATAGAGTCACATCCTCACTTTCTTTGTAATCAAAAATCTCTTTGCTCAGCTTTGTCACCCAGCTAATTCCCGAGACTTGTCTCCAAATGACCTTGGCTGCATTAAAAATTAAATCCACCCCCAAAGGAAGAGGATTCACCATCAGCAAGCATATTCAAAGAGGATCATGCAGACTCTGACGGCATACGAGCAGAAGTGAGCAACAGAGATGCTTCTAGAACATGCCTCCCGGGTATGCAAATCTAACGTTTGTTGGCTACTTGATTTCACCTAGCCTGGCGTCTACCCAGAAAGCTGGGGTACTGTTATCCCCATTAGGCAGATGAGAATATGGAGGCTCAGAGGCTAAGTGATTTGTCTAAGATCACAGAGCTACCAGAGGGGCTGTGGACTCCAGCACGGGGAGCTTCCTGTTGGATTGCATCTGTTTAAATAAAGGTATGTGTGCACTGATTCAAAAACACAGCCAGTCGGCTGGCAAACCATTCCAGTCTCCTCCCTTCACACAGCCACAGTGAACCTTCCCTTCCAGACACCAGCATCTGCTATTTGGACCCATCTGCAAACGAAGGTCAGGTTGCAGCCAGAGAACATATAGGGACCTGGTGGTGACTTCGGCGGTCCTGACTTGCCGACTTCAACAAGGCCCTCCGGGCTTCACAGTCTCCAACTGGAAAATGAGGATTTAAAATAATTCCTAACCCATGTATGCAACAGTATCCTTTCTGTTTCTGCCTTCATTCCCCTCAACAAGACAGCAGAGGCTGAACAGGATAAAATGCAAGACACTGGAGGTGAGTTGGAACTTAGGAGTCAGGCAGACCCAGCTATGAGTCTGACTCCACAGTGTACCAGCTGAACAACCTTGGGCAAGTCACGCAGCCTCTTCGGGCCTCAGTGCCAACATCTGTAAAATGAGAAGAGCTTCTACCTCACAGGGTTGTTTCAGGACTTCAATGAGCATGTGTATCTAGGACCTGGAACCGCTGACCCTGATTGTGATGCTCAACGCCAACCACCCCCTTACCGCAGATTCATGCCCCTCCCTGCCTGCAGTGGTGCCTGAACCCCCTCCTCTGACCCCTTCCCCGGCCCCCCTCCCATCCTCCCACCCACGGGACCTGCCAAGAAAGGGCACTGCCCCCACTCTAGGGAGATACAAGTGAAATGGTGACAAGGCAGTAAGCAGTGAAGCAGAGACCATCCAGCGCTTCCTGACTGCTTTTGAACTCTGATGGGATTAACAACGACGAAAAAGGAGAACTAAGTAGTTTGCAATAGAGAGAGAGAAGAATACAGGGGGACCATTTGTCATCCACAGTGTGTCTAGCAGAGTGGACTCTGGAGGCAGATCTGGGTTCAAATCCTGGTTTTGCCTTTTATTAGCTCTATGACTTTGGGGGTGCTACTCAACCTCTCTGAACCCCCATCTTCTCACCTCATCTGAAAATGCATGTGCCTATTTTGCAGTACAGTTGTGAGATTCAAAAACGTAAGGTAGGAGAGGCAGCCACACTGTCCTAGCACATGGTAAATATTTAGACACATGCTAGCTATTAAGTTACTGAGCCAATTTTCCAAAAGCTCAAGCTGGCCTAGGAGCTGCCGCACGGCTGAAAGACCGGAAGTGGAAAAGTGAGAGGATGTCCAACGAGGCTCTGCACGCGCCCACCGTCTGCTCCCCATCGATATGAAATGAAGGGGCTTATTTAAAAGGGGCAAAGTGTGCACCTGAGAGTACAATCCCTGCCCGATGCTATGTCTTCCGTAACATTCCAGACGGGCCCACGTGGCATTCACACACCTCCAGCCATGAGCAGCTCCCTGCTCAGGTAGTTCATTTCTGCGTACCAAACATCCAGGTTAATCAAAGTCCCTTTCTTTTGCCTCAAATTATTTTGTCCCGATTTTTGCCCAAATTTTGTCCTAATCATTCTATTTTGGAATTACTCTAAAGCCAGCAAACCCCAATCCTAAAGAAAATATGGATCTGTGACTCAAGCTGTGATTCCTCGGGCCAAGGTCACACTTCACACGTTTGCCAGCATCCGGGATGGGGTACCCCGCACTTTGGCTATTTTCAGTGGGAAGCATCAGCGTGCAGAGAAGGAAATTCAGAGCTGGTACTGCCAGGAAATTCTGCTGCCTGGCCCACTGGGTGCAGTGAGTAAGGCCTTGGCCTCTTGGGGGTCCTGCAAGCCCCCTCCTGAGGCATCCATAGGACGGAGAAGCCCCAGGCCCCACTGGCAGCCTCCGGAGGTGCATGTCTATGCATGACCTTGAATCTGAAGGCCCTGCCAAAGGAATAACAATGAGAAATATCACCAGACGCACTCTCTTTGATGTGTCCTGACCTGGGGAGTTGGTGTCAGAAGACACACAGAAAAGCCAGATGGTATTTTGCAGGGTCGCGGTCCACCATGGAGCAGAGCCCAAGGCCCCTTTCGTGTCCTTTCCCGAGTCAGTCTGTGCCCAGGCGGCTGGCGTGGGAGGAGAGGCCGCAGAGACACAAGATTAATGGCTTCCTGGGCAGGTGAGCAGCCGCCCACTTGGCCAGTCACGATCCTCCAGCGACTCCCTCAGTCTGGCTCTATGAGGCGTGAAGTGGAGAGAGAATCTTGTGGTGAGGTCCACCCCTGCCGACCCAGGCTGCTGCGACCGCTGTCTTTGGCTGAGCTGCTGCCTGGGTTTGCTGCTGATGCAAGCAGAGGTGCGGCTGGGTGAGACGCGCACCCCACGGGACTGGGGGAGCAGGTGGGCAGGGAGCCGGAGCAAGGACAGAGCCCGGTTTCTGGAGGTTCGTCCATCCAGAGCACAGCTTCCAAGTCTGCATAAGGATCCCATCTATTTCCACGTTTTTTCCTTTAAAAGGTTTATTAGTTTGTTTGCTTAAACTTGGCTTCCTTAACTTATAAATTAGTTATTTTCATTGGAGAATGTACACTCTCATGCAATCAGAAAAGTAAAGTCAAAGGCAAAAATCTCCCCTGGTACTAGGATTCCCTTTCCCACAGGTACTCAAATGACAGCTTTTTTGTGACTTCTGTTTTTTTTGAGACAGAGTCTCACTGTGTTGCCCGGGATAGAGTGCTGTGGCGTCAGCCTAGCTCACAGCAACCTCAAACTCCTGGGCTCAAGCGATCCTTCTGCCTCAGCCTTCCGAGTAGCTGGGACTACAGGCATGCGCCACCATGCCCGGCTAATTTTTTCTATATATTTTTAGCTGTCCAATTAATTTCTTTCTATTTTTAGTAGAGACGGGGTCTCGCTCTTGCTCAGGCTGGTTTCAAACTCCTGAGCTCAAACAATCCGCCCGCCTCGGCCTCCCAGAGTGCTAGGATTTCAGGCGTGAGCCACCGCGCCCAGCCATGTGACTTCTTCCAGAAGATTCTCAAGCATATGCCCAGCACTTGGAGCTTAAAAAACCATAAATGCAATTTTACTATATATACTGCTCAGCCACTTGCTTTTTTTTATTACTCAGCTCTATGTTGCTTATATTTCCATCTTAGTCCATACCTCTGAGGCTATGAGCATCTTTTTTCTTTCTTTCTTTCTTTTTTTTTTTTACATCAGAAAGATAATGTACCAGTATCGTAACAAGGTTTGAGTGAGTCACATTGACACATGAGTGTGAAAACCCAATCACTACACTTATGAACTACGAAAGGATCCTGAGGGACTCTTTTTAATGCCACATTTCTCGATTCCCCTATATCATAATCTTGGTAACTTTCGTCTTATTAATTATATAGAATAAACACACAATTCAGTAATACTTTAGGATGAATTTGCATTTTTCTTTTTAAAGACCACAGTCATGTTCACAGAGAATGCTTGGGGCACATCTGGTCTACTGAGGCCTGACAACACCCCTGCATGAGCAATTGACAAGTGTTATGTTATTAAATCGTTCTGCAACTTTGTAATGGAAGGATTCGTATTTCCATTTTTCATATGAGGCCAGCATGGCACCGAGGGATTAGGTGGTTCACCCAAGGCTGCACAGCAAGGAGAGTCAGAATGGCCGGCTGAATTCACACCTGTGAAAGGTGTCGCTCGCTCCACAGCACCGTGCAGGGTCTGTCTATTGCTCGATGTTCTCCTACCATGGGTCGTAAGAAGGGGCTCCCTCCTCCATAGCGCCTTTTGCAGTCTTCCCAGCTCAGCCAGAAGTGTTTATGTGCACGGTAATATTGCCAGACCCTGAGCTGACCTCCGATCAGGGATGGCCAGTTAGGTGCTGACCTTGGGCTGGGCTGGAGGAACTGGGATGCTGTCTGGAAGCACCCACAGGGCAGGCAGCAGGTGATGCATTCCTATTTCTGTGCCAGCCATGGAGTGAGGCCCTGGGAAGGCCAAGATGAAGTGCACAGAGCAGGTGGTCTTGATTCTCACATAGCTCTTACCCCCACCTCCACCTACACACGCCCACTGGGAGAGGGGTGGGAGTTCCTACTGTGTCTTCACTTAGGTCACCAGGGGCCCGCCAGCGGGGACTGATGGCAGAGAAGGCTGCTTTGCCCAGAACGACCAGCTCATCTTTCCTCCTACCAGTTTCCATTTGTTAAAACTCTTTTGATCTTTTAATTTTCTTAAATCTGAATCGTCTGCGTCATTCTGTCTGTCCAGCCCCCTTCTGACTATCTGTCTGGCTCTTGCGGTGTCCCCGCCCCGCCTGGCCTGGGGTGGGCATGCAGCGTGACACTGGCACATCGCGTCAGCGATCTGCAGTGGTGGGCCCGAGGCTCACTGTTCAAGCACTCAGAACTGCAAGATCAAAGAGGCTTTTTAATGAAGCCGAGGCAAACGATTTTTTTTTTTTTTTGAGACATAGTCTCACTCTGTTGCCCTGGTTAGAGTGAGTGCCGTGGCGTTAGCCTAGCTCACAGCAACCTCAAACTCCTGGGCTGAAGTGATCCTACTGCGAGGCAAACAATTTACATCCCAAAGATGCAAGACATCTTTGGTCGAGAGGCCAATGTCTGGGCTGCTTGCTGCACCAGAGCTGGGACACCGTGGCCAAGGCCCCCATCTGCTCAAGGCCTCAGCTTTCCCGTCTGTAAAGTGAGGGCACTGGAGCTGATGAGCCTCTTGGGTCCTTCCCAGGCCCCACATCCTGTCTTCTCACTCTGGGATCGTGAAGTTCCGCGGGGCATGCAGGGGATACCGGGTGAAGCTTCCAAGAGAGGAGAATGAAGGTGTGAGTAGCCACAGGAAGCACTCACTTTGCACAGCGCCGGGCTCGTGGTAGGCATTCGGCAGACGTCAGCAGCTATGACTATTGTCATGAGCAGCAGGAAGTAAAAAAAAAACCGTGAAACAGGCCTAGGGTGACAGAGGTAGAGATACGGAGCTGGAGAGAAAGCATGATGGGAGCAAGAAGAGAGCCCAGCATCGGATAGGAACTGGTTTGGCCTGGAGTGGCCAAGTCTACCTATCACGGGTACAATCTCTGGCCTCATCCATGTGGCCAGGAGCTAGAAGTGCTGAGTAAACCAGAACCCAAGGGGTCCTCACTGAGAAGACACAGCCCTGGAGTCCCTTGCCTGAGCCATCCCGGGGACCCCAGGTCCTCCCGTCCTGCATTCGAGTCTTGCAGGCATCTGCTGGACATGGGCACCGGCTGCTGGCCCAGCCCCCTGCGTGGAAACACTGCAGACCCCCCACCTGCAGCTGCCCACACCTGCCCACCCTCATCCTGGGCACAGTCCAGGGCACCTCTCTCCTGCCTGCCTGGAGCCCATATTTTCAGGGACTGCTCTGATCCCAGGTACCATGTTTCTTTGCGATAAATGTATCTTGTGCCATGTCTTGTTGTCATAGAAAATGTAAACATTTTTAAACACACTTACAGACTAAAAAAAGAGATCCATTGCCAGATCACATGTAACTGTTTTTGTTACTGTTATTACCGAGAGAAAGCAGCTGGCACGGAGTAAAGACCTAGGAGGCTGCGAGGCCCGGAGTGTGGTGAGCAAGGTCATGGCCAAGACCGCAGAGGGGGCCGTCTGCTAGAGACACGCTGAGGGCACTTCCCCGGGCCATGGGACCCTTTGTACTGAGGGGTTCCTGTCTCTAAGGGGGGCTTATCAGGTTCCCAGCTGTTGCCCCGTGTCAAGCCTACAGGGTCTCCTCCTAGGGCCACTCTGTGGGTCAGGCCTGGGGCTGGGTGGGCTCAGGGTACACAAGGGAGATAAAACCACAAACCCAAACCCAGTCCTGTTAGATACTGGCCCCAGCACCTCACAGACCAAAGCAGGCCTCCCTCTCCCCTGTATCCCCAAGGCCATACGCAGAAACCTGGCCTCCAGTGCTTTTCTGCCCCATGTGCCTGCACAGAGGCCCCCCAAGGTGCTGACCCCATGCAGACCCCGTGTTTTGTTCCAGCTCAAACACACAGACCACCCGCAAGTGGTTCCTCTGGGCAAGGTCAGTGGCCCTCCAGGGCTGCTGACTCCAGGCAGCAAGGAGATGGGCCTGTCCTTCCCCCTCCCTCATTCCTTCTTGGCGAGGG
Source organism: Propithecus coquereli (assembly GCF_000956105.1). Taxonomy (NCBI): domain Eukaryota; kingdom Metazoa; phylum Chordata; class Mammalia; order Primates; family Indriidae; genus Propithecus; species Propithecus coquereli. The sequence continues at coordinate 16,297,671 of NW_012150840.1, read as the reverse complement.
GAGGCGCTTCTCTTAGCACAGCACGGAGAGGCACCGACATCGGCCCTTCCAGATGTCCTGACCCTCTGCACAGCTGTCCTAGGACCAGGCCCTGGAGCCCCCTGTACCACATGCCTTTCTCAGGGGTTGTGATCGTCCTTCCTGAGCCCAGGGTCGGCTGAGTGACTTGGTTTGGGACTATGCTAATGTGCTGGGAAAACTGTCAGGACTGTGACAGGAACAGTGGGTTTTCTGGGCCCCTGGACTTCTGAGCTATTGCAGGCAGCCTGACTTGGGTTTGCATCCTGGCCCTTCTAGTGGATCCACTGTGCCACACTGGACAAGTCCCTCAACTCCTCTGGACCTCTGTAAAGTGGGGACAGGGCTCCCTACCTAGGAATTATCATAAAGATTAGAGACATCAAATGCTAACACGGCAGCTTCCTTCCCCTCCAAAATGCTGAACTCCAGCACTCCCCCAATTCTACTCGCAGAGGCCCTTAGAGCTCAGGGACCATGTGACACTCTCTCTCCAACGTGCTCCTGTCGGCCAGGGCCATTGGCTTGCCACACCCACACACCACCCAGCACCGGAGTCTAGGAACATAGGGCCCAGCAAGTCTCTGGACTAGCAGCAGCCAGAGCAGGGTCTGGATGCCCCCTGCCCTGCACCCGCTGAGAGCCATGGGGGACCCGCTAAGCGCTGCAGTTACACAGAACAGAAAGCCTTCGGCAGAGTCGCCAAGCTCTAAATCCAGGATGCAGGGAAGGCGCCTGGCAGAAGGAAACACAGAGGACTTCAGAGAACCTGAGCCCGGATTAGTCAAGGGGCTGCTCCCCATGCACGAGTTGGGGCTGGGGGCCTCAACCCCTTGGATACGTACTGCTCCTCTCCGGCTAGGTGGGCCTCATTGCGAATTAGAAAAACTAGGTTCAGGCGAGGCATGGTGGCTCACGCCTATAATTTCAGCACTTTGGGAGGCTGAGGCAGGAGGATCACTTGAGGCCAGGAGTTTGAGACCGGCCTGGGCAACATAGCAAGACCTTGTCTCTACAAAAAATAAAAAACAGATGTGGTGGTGCGTGCCTATAGTCCTAGCTACACAGAAGGCTGAGGTGGGAGGATCGCTTGAGCCAGGAATTCAAGGTTACAGTGAGCTCCGATCAGGCCATTGCAGTCCAGCCTTGGTAACAAAGTAAGACCCTGTCTTAAAAAATAACAATAAAAAAATTTTAAAACTGGGTTCAAACCTCACCTACCCTCTCAACCAGGCACTCTTAGGCAGTCAACAACTTGTACAACTAAACAGGTGGCCCATCAGCAATTCGGCTCAATGCACAAATTTCCTCAAAATGTATCCAAGCTTCCATCTCACACTTACTGAAGGCTCCTGCAGGACTGACCCTGTGCAGCAGATTCACAGATGCATCAGACCCAGGCAGGCCTTGAGGAGCTCAGGGTAAAGGGAAGACTCCCAAGAGAGGTGGGAAGGAAGGGTTCAATTCTCAAGACTGCCTTCCCCTTGGCAAGGCCAATCTCAAGGGCATTTGTCTACGGGCTAGGGGTTCAAAGAACAAAATGAGACCCTAGCGATGAGATGTACCTTCTGGCCTGTAAAGTTGTACAGATGCAGCCGTTACCAGGCACCTGTGGGCTTACAGTTCACCTAACACTGGAAATGGGTTGGGCTGGGAACTGTGTGTCTCTGAGTCACTGAGCTGTCCCCTGATGCCAAACGTCTGAGCCTGAAGCGATTTCCAGGTAACTGCTGGTGCAAATGCCCCTGCAGGGGCCAGTGCTGGCTAGGACCCAAGGAACCCGCCAAGGAGGAGTCTAGGAGGGGCCTAGCCCACGCTGGCCCTCTCCTGAGCCTCTACTGTCTTGGTGTCTGCAGACCAGCTCCTCTCACTGTCCTGTAGCATCCCAAGAAACCACAACAGCCAACACAACTGCAACTCAAGCTGTTTACGGCGTGTGCTCCAACTTGGGAATAGCTGGGAATATTCCTTCCACTCCCAAAGCCAAAGGGGCTGTCGTGGACATGGCCGCACAGCCCAGCCTTTCCAGGGAGGGCAGCTGCCTCCCCACAGGGTCTTAGGGCCGCACTGCAGCCACGCACAGATCTTCCCTCCACACTGCAGCTTGGCTGTTCTTGGCATCTGTGCCCTTCCTCTCCTGACCTCACCTGTGCCTGCTTCACCTGTTCAACCATTTGGTGCTGCTGTGGCCCCATTTCCTCATAGAGCCTGGGGCACAATCCTCTCATGGCCCAGAGGCTTAAGCATACCTCTCCACCAGGGCCTTTCCCCTTGGAAAATCAGTGTTTTTTACTTCCTGCTCTTAGCTACTCGAGTTAAACCTCATGGGCAGGGGTATGGTAGGGAAAAAAAATTAACCTCACACTCTAGACATAAAACTTGCATTCCTCTATTAGAGAAGTCACACCTGTTCCAAAAGAATTTGAGTAGTGAGAAGAATTACTAAAATGAGCTAATATTTATTGAGCACTTACTGTATACTAGTCTCTGCTATAAGCACTTTATATTTGTCAACTTTTAATCTTTACAGCAACCCAACGAGGAAGAGCATAGCAGCAGAGGAGTCTGAGGCACAGAGAGATGAGGTCGTTTATCCAGGATCACAGAGCTAGGTCGTGTGTGCTGGAGCCAGGCAGTGATGCAATAATAAATGTTTAACAACCAGCTGGGGCAGTCAGATGGATTTGTAGCATTTACCAACTTCTATGGTGTAAATACTCCCATCCTGGCCAGTTTTAAGCTACCGGCATGTCATCCCTGAATGCAGAGTTGGGGAGAAACAGACAGCAGCACACCATTATATGTAAATTTGATGTAAACTGACTGCAAGAACATAAAGTAAAATGTAGTTAAATATTAGGAAATGATGAATTTTGAGTATTTATTACCTTTGCTTTTAATACAAGGTATTTAATTGTAAGTTCATACAATTTAATTTTTAATAATGGTTGTATTGAATAATCAGCTCACAAAACTACTGAAAATTTAACAATGGGCTCTTCGGAGCCTGTTCTGGTCCCAGCACACCACTGGGGCCAGGATTCCGTCTTAGTTAACTTAGAGCTAGAGTTTTGCTCCTAACCACAATACTCTCCTGCCTCCCAGAGGGCACGATGCACCCCCAGCCAGCCAGAGCTGCCCCAGCTCAAGGAAAGCAACGGATGCTGCAGAACCAGCACTCTCCAGGCTGCTTTTCCTTCTTCCTCCCTCTGCTGTCCCCGTTATCCCCTTCCAACCTCCCTAGGTTAGTGCAAACAATATTTGTTAGGCACCTACTCTGTGCCAGGTGCTGTTCTAGACACAGAGATGAGCTTGGACTCACGATCTAGCGGGAAAAGACAAACACTACAATCGGGTTGGGGCACGAGACAGAGAACAAGTACAAGGACAGAGAGGTTAATCTCCCCTGGGAGGGGTACAGGATGGCTTCACCCAGAGGGGGATACCTGAGCAGAGTTTTAAAGGATAAATACAGTTTATTTTTAGCTCTCCTATCCCCACCAGAAACTTTTCTTACAGAAAAATCCTAAAATGATCCCCAGGGAGTTAGGTGGCTTGGAGAAGAGACTCTGAACGCCAGCATCAGGCTCTGAAAAGGTGCAGCCTGCGTTGGGGCTGCATACTCAGCAGCTGGGGGGATTCCTCCGACTGAACGAGGCCTACGCACTTTCCAGCCGTCTGGAGGTCAGACGCTCACGGAGGCAGTGAGTGTGTTGAGCGCAGGTGTGTGCGTATGTACTGGGGAGAGGGGATGCCACGCAAGGCAGCTGCAGTGCCAAATTGCATGAAGCAAGGCTCAGAAACGCCGCTTTCTGAAGGCAGAGTCGTGAACTCCCTCCTCCCAGGGTCCTGCGTTTCGGAAGGCTCAGCCCCTGGGATTCCCTGCACTCCTTCCCACCGTGGGGCGGCTCTGCTGCAGGAGTCACCCGTGGGTGCAGTGCCAGAGAGGACCTGTAGGGGGCTCTAGAGCTCTTCCATTCCCCATGCCCTGGGCTACGAGGGCACCACGCTTGAAACAATGGTTGTGTTTACCAGGCCTGTGCGAAGAAGATGCTGCTCCAAGAGGCGAGGGAGGAGAAGCTGTGGTTCACTGGTACCCTGCTGACGAGCCCCCGTCCATCCACGCTCTCAACTGGCTCTGTTTCAGCTTTGGATCCCTGGTCCTCTCTGCTCTGTGGAAGTGCAGCCCTCCAACCTGTTTGTCAGGGAAACGTCACGCAGAGACAGGTTCCCCAGAAAGACTCGGCTTACCCTGTTTCTCCCTAAGGCAAGATTCGATAGCCCTGGGTGCTGTGTCAGGAGACCTCATTCAGCAGATTATTTACTTAATTGCCACTCTATCAACATATCTGGATGACGGCAATCACTTCAACCCACTAACTTCTAGGGACGTGGCCAGCCTAACAAGTTCATATTGGCAAAAAGTTAAAGACGGTCATTTAAAAAACAATTTGAAAAAAGTAAACACATAATCATTCTTTGGGGCTTTGTCAAATGCAGAAAAAATAAGGGAAATGTATTTCTTAATCAGATCAATTTAAGAAAAAGAGTCACGGGTAGGAAGGGTTGCCAAATTTAACAAGTATTGCATGAGATTTATTTATACTAAAAAAAATTATTCATTGTTTATCTAAAATTCAAATTTAATTGGGTATCCTGTATTTTATTGGGCATCTCTACCTAAGAGTCTGAGAATATAGGGATTCATTCAGAGGGAAATTTCTTAGTCATCATGCCTACCCCAAATTGTAATTCCTTCCCTAATCCCCTTGTGTTACATATAGAAACCCAAACCACACTGATCGCATTAAACAAAGTAATCAGTTCAAGCACCTCAATCTCAATGCTGGGGCAGAACATCATTGTGAGGTTATATCAGTGGAATAAAAAAGTAACTTCCAAAAGATAACGTCAAAAAAATTAATAACACTGAACATTTAGTGCATACCTACTATGTGCCTGGCACTTGTGAATTTGCTCATTAAATCTTCACAACAACTCTGGAAGTAGACACTATAGGTGGGAACTAAAAAGAGAACCTACTTATCTGATTTCTGTAGTTTTTACAAAGGCATGTAAATTTCTGGCCAATTACTTCGTGGGAAAGAAAGGAGAGGGAAACCAAGAAGGACTGCCTCCCATCAACAAATGGGTTTATTCATAGTGAAATACCAGGGCTGTTGCTATTTGCTTAATGTCACTTACAGGAAAGTGTCTTAATTTCAGCAAATTCTCACTGGCTTGGAGTATGGGATTGTGGGAGACGAGTGGATGGGACCCCCACAACAGCCATCAGTAAGTTGGCCTTGCAACTAAGGAACATGCGTTACACCTCAGGATAATAAACAGCTCATTTGCCGTGAATAAAGGCACGCTCAAGCCATCCCCGAACACTTGGTGACAACGACACAGATTCCAAATGTTCTCTCTAAGAAAAAACACCCTTTCTCCTAATCCTTCTTAAACTCAACAAGACTGATTGGTTTTTATTATTCATGAATTAATTTTTTACTCAGGGTCCAACAAGGGAATTGAAGCTATAAAATTTCTCACCGATTGAGGGGGAAAGCAGATCTCGACCTGAGCAGCACAGCCAAAGTCTCGCTTGCATTCCTCGGGGGTGGAATGTTTTGTTTGTTAAATCAGTTAATAATCAATTAATAATCCAAAGCTTTGGGGTTTTTTTCCCCCCCGAGGAAAAAAAATTGAGTAAGAACATGAGTAAGAATATTAAAGTGGAAAAAAATACAGACAGCCATGGGACCCTGGTATATTACAGCAGCTCTGCCTCCTATTTCTGAGGTACCTACGCACGAAAAAGAAACAAGGGAGGAAATAGCAAAGGCATTGTTGGATTCAAAAGTAACGCACAGATGAGCACAGCCTGCAGGTGAGCGGGCTCGGGGTCTGGGAGTCGGCCTGAAAAGTCACAAGAGCGGTCACGGGAATTCAGAAGGGTCAGCTTCCTGATGACCTCTCTCTAATCTCTGCCTCTAGAGCACAGGCTGAGGTACCCAGGAGCAGGGACAACGGCCTCGTAGAAGCCGAATGGCCAAGAAAGCGATCAAGGGTGAAGAGGTGACTTTGCCTCTCTCTTCACACAGTTCTTTTCCCAGATCTTCACATGCGCCAAGCCATAACCCTCCTTGTCCTCTGTGTGCCTTTGGTCTGCTAACCTCTCCTGAGAACACAGCCAGAGGAACTAAGGAACAAGGAGCAACTGAGAGGCAGAGATTGTACGGGCCACAGAAGCTGGTGGTAGTGGGGTCAAACTTGATACAGCATCCTTTGCAAGAAACACTTCTCCCTTCTTCATCCAAAGGCAAAACACCCAGTATTTCTCACGGGAGCCATGCGGTAAGCACCGTATTCTCTCCTCTGCCAGTCTGTTCATGTTCAGAGACCAGGCCGTTTTTGCTCCTGGATGAATTCAGACATGCAAACCTGAAGCCTTTGCATGTTTACGTTTGCACAAAGATATTTATGTTTAGGGGCAAGACACGGCCACCCTCATCCAGTTACTATGAGAAAAATGATTATGAGAATCGCTTTGTGATTTGGGGGAAGAAAAAGGTACAAGCTGCAACTACTTTTATCATAATTATTATAACCATCACATTATTGCTATTATTTCTGTAAAAGCAGTGCTCTTTCTGCCAAAGCTTGTTAGCTTGACTGCTTAGGTAGACAATGTCAACACACCCAAGAGACAAATGACAAAGAGTAAGGCTAAAAGAAAAAGGATAAATACGGCACTCTGTATGCTGAAGGGCTGTTTCCCCATCAAAGGGAAATGTTTTCTGCTGATCAATTAGAAAGGCAAAAAACAAAAGCATATAACAGTTCATTTACTGTGCATCACCAAGATCTCAAACTAGGGTCCCAAACAGAAGCAGTAAGATGAGGGGACAGATTTAAAAATTGGTTTTGAATATAGTTTAGTGCTTCTGGGTACCCCACTCATACCTCCAGCCCTCATCACCTGGCTCCCCAGGTAACAGACACAGCCATGCTGGAATTTGCCTGGAAACAGCAGGTCTTTACCTTCCTTGTTTTTTCTACCAAAACATGTGAGCAGGGCAGCGACAGCAGATAAACGTATTGATGGCTGCATCAGAACAGGGGGGGCCAATAACAGGCATTCTGCTTTGGGACTTCACGCAAGTAATCGTGCTCAGCACCTCTGAACAGTTCAAACACACATACACATACTCAGACCCACTCACATACACTCCTTCCTCCAAAACATGAAATTGAGGAGAGATAAAAGAACAAGGGCAAACTACAGTAAGTTGAAGCAAAAATAGAGGGAAAAAAATAAGTGAAGACAAAGGAAAATGCTAAATTGTAAGACACGAGAGAACAAATCTCATCTAAAACGTCACCCTTCTTCACTCACTCCAGCCTCCTCTATTGCATGCTCTTACGACTTTATTTCCTTATTCTTTGTCCTTCAGAAAACAGGAGCACAACAGTGATGCTTGAAACCCTTTTGCAGGTATCATTTTTAAAACACAAGCCAGGCGAAAATATCAAAAACATAAATGTAAGTAAATACTATAACATCTTTAAAATGAATTAACAAAAAGAATAAAACAAAAAAACACTAATGTATGAACTCTAGTTAATTCAAGCAATTGAAAATAAAAAAGCCAAGTGAAATTAACACTTAGTATTTGGGGATTTTGAAACTCATAGTTTCTCGATAGAAAGGCTTGACTCTAATTGGACACTTCACATTAGCACAAGGTCCCGTTAAGATCCTTTCTGATTTGAATGCAGGGTTTGAGTAAACACCGATGGTCAGGCATGAGGCTGACTGCGGCTGTAATTGCCAGGAGAGGGCCCTGATATAGTTTTAAACAAAAATTGATCACATTTGAAACCAGAAGATAAAAACAAAACCTCGTCGGAGTTTGTTTAAACTGCCTTTTGACCTCTGAATGAAATGACATTGAGAAATAAAATAACATTTTCCAGAAAACCATTCTCAGAAAAGGCTCAGTCTAGGGACGCTGAATGATAATACTGAACAGAATATTTTAAAGTCCTAAGGAACAAAGGAGAAAAATTTTAAAAAAAGAAAAGAAAAAACTTCTTTAAGACCAAAATGTGTATAAGGCTAAAGAGCAACGCAAAATGAAGAGGAAAAAATTCTCTCTCTAACCCCCAGGAAAACTTTTGTTTTAGGTTCGTACTATTTTAACTCAAGCTCAGAAAATTCTGAATTTAAGACATCTAGCCGATAATTTTTTTTCCCACCTTGTCCAATTCCATACTGAAAGCCCCATAGGCAGATTAACCAATATGATTTTCCTTGATTTAAGAAAAAAGTGGATGCTTGAAGTCACAGCTTGTCAATGGCTATTTTCAGGGAGAGAAGAGGAAGTTGGGAACCTGGAACAGAATGGCCCAAATGCTCTTCTGAGTGTGGCCATCTGTTATCGGAGAGAAGGGCAGGACTCCCTTCTTCCCCTCTCCGGGGTCTGGCCCAGCCCTACCCGGGCCAGAAAACTAAGGACAGGCCTGAAGGACTGAAATACTCCAGGTTGCAGGCACAAGCAGCGCAGGTCCCTCTGCCTTCCCCTGCACACCGTGGACAAACCAATCGCAAGGCACGGCAGCCCCTACTAGAACGTGGCCACAGCCAGACCGCAGCCCAGGCAAGGGTGCAGCAGGCAGCAGGGACTGTGTTCAAAGCAGAGCCCCCTGCCCACTGCCAGCCCATCTTAAAGGGGCACACCTACGGTACACACTCACACATTCGCACACACACTCCTCCCGTGGCAGAAACTCCCTGAGGGATGGACGTGGCTTTTGATGTTTCTGGGGTTCAGAAACAGCCTCTATGACAGGGGCTTTAACAGTATCAGGAAAGGGCTTGACACTCCCTTTAGCCATGACTTACAAATAAAGGTCCTGCGAAGATCCTTTCCCATCTTAATCCTGATCAGCAAAGAAAGGCACCCTCGAGAGGCTAACACAAGCACACGCGTAGGGTGGAGGGAAAGACCACGCAGTTCCATGTGTCCCTACTTGTCTGGTGTTTTGGTGTCTTTCTTTCAGGTGGTTAGTCTGGGGGTCTCTGTCCCCAGAAACAAATTGAGCCCATTCTCTCCTATGACGGCCTCCCCATCTGTCTCAGAGTGGGACCGCCTGAAGCTGCCCGGCTCTGTGGAATCCCCACTCAGAGCCCAGCAGCCAGCAAGCAGTCACTTCCCACAAGCTGGCTCTGGGAAGAAGCTCACGCGTGGGCAAATACAAGCCACTGCCCGCTAAGCCCCAGGAACACGAGATGAAGTCACCATGAGTCCCTCCAGAGCCACAGAACTGACCAGCTTGCAGCCAGCATCTTCCCATCACATCCTTCCAGTGTGGCCGAGAAAGCGAGGGAAGAAATGCCCCAGCACGGCCCACCGCACAGGGAGGGTCGCACTGTCACAAGAGGTGAGGGTCACCAGCCCCGTGCCCTAGGGAAGAAAAAAAACCCAGCTACCGAACTCTCCCAGTCACTGCCCTGACGGCCCCCCACCCCACCCCGAGGAAAGAGTCTGGTCCCAGGACAGCACTGCCATTACCAGTGGAAGGTCAGTGGCCCCAGCAGCGTCAGGAGGCAGACTGGCCCGGTGAGGGTTAATCTGCCGGGCCAGCCATCACAGGGGTCACCGAGATGTGCAGGGGAGTTGAGCATCCCAGTCCCCCAGAGCTGGTCTGCTAATTACATTTGCAATTATAAACACCACAACCTCCCTTCGCGGGGACAAGGCCACACCAACTGATGGGGCAACCAGGATATAATCCTGCCCCAGGCCACCCTGCCACACCAGGGGACACCAGGGCCGTCAATGCCTATGGGCCCCTCCTCCAAGGAATGACTATGTCTGTGACCATTCCTCAGACATCTGAGGCTGCTGGGACTGAGAAAGGTGAAACTCACCAGAGACAAGCCCAATCAAGGGTCACCAGTGCACACATGCTAAAAAGGTGTTTGATTTATCTCTAGAAATCAGTGGATGGCTTCAAGGGCAAACAGGAGGGATGTTCAGGAAGCCTCTGGGCTCAGGTCTGTCTGGTGCCAGCCTATCTTTAACTTGTGCCCTCTCGGCTTCCTGGGCCCTGCACTGGCGGCCCCCTCCTTGGCTCATGCGCCCTGTGGGGACTACAGTGTCTCTGGAGGACACCAGAGATTGAGCATTCAAGCTGAGCGGGGGTCCGCCATGGTAACATTCAGTCAAGAGCCAGCAGACTCCAAGACACAAGCTCCCAGGGCAGCTGTGATTAGTCTTGGCTAACTCTGGGCTGCAAGGGTCTCGCTTCGGAGACAGATGGATGGAGATCCGACGATGGCCGGTGCGTAGGGGGAGGACGACAGAACAGAGGTGCTCAGGGTGTGAGCTAGGCTTTACTTTGAAACAGTGAATTACGGTCTAAATAGGTGTTATTCCTTCCCTTAAATTTGGAATCACAAAGAATTTTAATCATTTTGAGGAAGTCACTTAAAGTACCTGGGAAGACAAGTTCTAGGCAGGGGCGCTGCAGGGCCAGGTCAGAAGCATCCTGTCTCTTGTCTGTTTGCTGTCTCGGAATTTCTCTCTCCTTCTGAAACCCACTGGTTCACAGCCAACTCTACCGCCCACCCCGATGAGCACATCTCCTCAATGTTTCTCCCTCACACACATCCTTCCACTGGCCTGCTAGGGTTGTGCAGATCTTTGCTCAAAAGAAACAAGACACTCCGCAGAGGACCAAGGGAGGAGACAAACTTTTTCAATGAGTTTCAATTATCTTTAAAACCATTTGGCAAAATAACTGAGTATCGGGAACATGAATGGCGCATGCAGGACAAAGTTATAAGGGCCCCCCCAGCGAGGGCTGGGGTACTCTGAGAAGGCAGGGCGTGACATGAAATTTCTCTCACAGCCACCTCCCTCGAAGTGCTTTCCCCGAAAGTCCCCTCTGCCCCTCCTCTCCCGGACTAAATGGAATATTTATTGATTGCTCCAGATCAATAGAATGAAAAGGTTCCTGTTTGGTGGGCCAGGTTTTTGCTTCATTTTTTTTTTTTTTTAAGGAGCAGATCTTTTCATATGTCCTAATTATTGGTAAAATAGAGGATTGTTTCTAAAACGAAAGGGGTTAGGGAAATAGTACTCCGAGAGGAAATTTCCAGCGGTGTCAGGATCTCACTGAGCTGGAAAGGGCCTTACCTGGCACTGGGGCCTCAGCGATGACCTAACCTTTCTCCCTGCTTTATCACCTCGGGCCCAAACAACTCCTGTGACAACCCATCCTCTTCCACGGCAGCCCACATCTCCAAAAGGGTGGCAGGCTTTATTTCCTAAAGCCCCTCCCTTGGAAAACCAAGACTAATGTCCTCACTCTGATTTATTTTTAAATGTACCATTAAAAATTAATTTCCCCTTTTGTTTTTCTCCGGGTCACTGATTCTGAATTACCATGTGGCATTTTTCCTACGTGTGAACCCACATATTTTACCTTCGGGACAGTTTGTTCTTTGTTTCTTTAACAAGAGCAAAGTATTAAAAAAAAAAAAAAAAAGAGCAAACTATTCATCGGAGGGTGGTCAGGCACCCCCCACACACACCCCCACTCGCTGTCTGGGTTGTGTGCGGCGGGTCTCCAGCTGGTCCGGTCATGGACCCATTTGTACACAGGCACACGCGGGAGAGCACACTGACTCCCACTCCGGCTGATTATATATGTACATAAAATATTGATTAGAAAGGGTAATGGAGTCACCTACAGGATTGGCGACAGGAAAATGAAAATGAAGGAGAGAAAGGTACGAAGGAACGTATGTATCTGTGTGCGTGTGTTCATTTCTCACCTGGGAAAGTGAGAATGACACTGAAGCACTGAAAAATGCTCTCTGTGTGTTAGAAGCAAGAGGGAGGGCTGGAGAGTTCGTTCTCCCTGAACTCTGGTTCCTGTGCCCTTGGGTTTTCTCAAGTCCGGGAATGTCAACTAATCCACATGGGTGAAAACTGTGTGTACAGAGAACGCAGACCCACTCACATACGCGTTCCCCGAGAAACATCGGCACCTTAATGAATGGGTTCATCCTGCTATCCTTCCACCAAACCAAGCAATGCAGTCCTCCATTTTGTTGCTTGGCTACCCATGGCGCTAAAGCTATGTCACGAAGCCCTGGGGTAAAGTTCAGAAAGATGCCTCCCCAGACACAAGCTTGTCCTTGGACATGACGCACCCCTGCACCATAGCAAATGCAAACCCTCACCAAGAGGCACACATCTGTACATGGGGCCAGCTCACCAATGCCCGAGGCTGCTGCCCAGCAGATCCTGGGCTCTGAAAAATGACATCTCCCAGGGATGCTCAGTTCCTTGGTACAGACAGCAGGTATATTTTTGTCTTTTCCTGTGCCCCGTGGAGTGAGAAGCTAATTCTCTGCAAAGAATCCAGGAAGGGTTGGGAACCCAAACACTGTCAAGCTTAGTTTATAAGTGATTTCCACTTCAACCCCCCACCAGACCTCCGGGACCTGGGCTGCCTCCTTCCCCTTTGCTGCTTCCCTGACATCGCCTCTCTGCCCATATTTCTCCTCAAACTCAAGCCAGGGTTGCCGTCAACTGGATGGATTGCCCAGCTGTTAAACCTCCCTCTCTCTCCTTGCTTTCCTGGTCAACACAATCAAAGAATGTACTTCCTTCATACGGATTTTCATATTTATTGACTATGGCTTGTGCCAGGGACACATACATAGATATTTCGAGCTCAGCTAAAGAAGTCACCTCTGGAGAGAGGGAGCCTAAATAATTTAAATATCCAATATTTGTCATACTTGGTAATTTTATGTGAGCAAATGCCCACAAGCACCGAACGTTGTCCACAGCTCACTAACACCCCCCACCCCCAGACACGGAAGCTGGGATCAGTGTAACCTTTAAAGGGAATGAAAGCCACTTTTCAAGAGCACGGAAATTCAAATCCACTATAATTAAGGATTCCCCTCATCTCCCAGTCCAACGTCTTCCGCCTTCTCCTGACATTTCAGCGCATCTAAAGGGCCCTCTGCCTGGGGGACTGGGTAGGGGGAATCCTAAAACCAGAACCGTGGAGGCCGGGACAGTCTGGACAGTCTGATCCGCGACACACGCCGCTGCTGCGAAGCTGCCTCGTCTCTCCGCGTGGCCCCCGGTGTGTGCAAGCAGTCTGTGCGGGGGTGCGGGAGGTACTTCCTGGGACCCCACATTATCCGGAGTATTTATTTTAGAAATGTCGTCGTGGTTCTTGTTGGGGGGGGGGAAGCGAGTAGTACAAAAATGAAAGGATGGTGGAACTAGAGAAACACTGACTTTGACAGTTTAGTTTGCTTCAGAAAAAAAAGAAGAGCCCAAAGTTAACTAGGAAGGCTGTCCGTGAGAACGTAGAGGTTTATTATTGTTATGTATTAAGCCTGCTGAGGGACCACTCTGCCCGAGCACACACCCAAGCGCCGGGACACCCGCGAGGGTTGCGGTGGGACGCGGAGCGCCCAAGAGGAGACCCAGGCAGGTACCTGGCAGGTGGCGCGGCAACTGCGGAGGGCGCTGGGAGGGAAACCGTGGGTGGCCAGAGTGGGACCCCGGAGAGCCCGGACAGGACGCGCGGGGCAGCCACCCGCCGCTCCGGGCATCAGTTCTCCACTTTCCCATTCTGCGGTCGGCCCGCTGCCTGGAGTTGGGGACGCGCGGTTCCTGGGGGGTCCGGTCTCGAAGCCCCAGCCGCCTCCCCAAGTCCCTCGGACAACCCCAGGTTCTGGCTCTGCGGGCGCACAGCTGCCCCGGGGCAGGGAAATCGTGCGCTTCCGTTCGGATCAGCGCAGCCTCCTCCGAAGCCAAGCCGCGAACGAACTTTGCCTAGGACGAAGCGCCCGGCCGGCTGCTCGGGCTGCTGGCGGGATGCGCGCTCCCCTGGCAGGGCGTGCGGAGCTCAGCGCACCGGAGCCACGCCGCCTGCATCCCTGGGGCGCTTTGGGTCCGCCGCGCCACGTGCGCACCCTCCAGGCGCCCCACCGCGACCGCAGGGCGAGCGTGGCACTAGCCGCCTGCAGTTTCCAAACCGCCGAGGCATGTTCGATTTTTTTCCCCTTGCTGGGATCATTTTTGGTCCCCAGAATGGAAATAATAAATCAAAGCGCCGGCGGGGAGGCTTTATCGGACGGGACAGGACATCCTTGCAACCACATTCCTGCACCTGTTCGGGGGCTCTTCTGCCCCCACTCTTGCTCCATTCTACAGAAACTCAAATATTTTCTCACCATGGAGCAAGATCAGAGAGGAGAGCAAAAGGAAGAAAGAGTATGAGAAAGTGCTCCCCTTGCCTAAAAGTGAGGGTTTGTCAAAGGGGGTGCAGGAAAAGTTAGAGGCGGGTTTACGCTCGAGAAAGAAGCCAAGGAAGTGTGCGGCTTTTCCCCTCCCACGTCCCCCAAGTGCCCCCGGAGGTCCCTTGTCACTTTTACACAAGAATGTGTAGAAGAGGAACTGTGATCCCCAGGAGAGAGACAACCGGACGGGCAGAAGGACAGACCGACAAGCAGGGCACCTACTGGTTGTGGTAGCCGAGGGGGTCCGGGATGCAGAGTTCGGACACGTCCATCAGTCCCGTTTTAGCATTCCCAGTTGGTGGAGAAAGGCGGCGGGGAAATCACGCGGAAGAGAGAGTGAAGGGCACAGGCGAGGTGCGAGTCCGGGCAGGGGCACAGTGCGCGCGAGAAGGCAGAGTGGGAGGACGCGGCCGCGGCGGGCAGAGGGAGGCAGAGAGCCGTGCGCGCACAGCCCGCGCTCCCACTCATCCGCGCACTCCGGAGCCAGCGGGCAGAGGGGACGCGGAGCGGCGGAGGAGGCTGGGGCACCCGAGACTTGGAGCCCACTAACCCTACTGTAGCTTTAAGGCTGGGAGACTGATGTATGGTTTGGCTCCCATTGGCTATCTCTCAGGGGCTGGACTTAAAGTGACAGAATCAAGCTGGGGTGGGGGGAGGGGGGTGAGCCAGAGAGACTTCAATGGAATAAGACGCTCACAGGGGCGGGCGCGAGGTCCCCTTCTGAGCAGTGGGAGGACTGGGTTTTAGAGCTATAAGGCCTGCCCTCTCACAGTTAAAGGGGAAAAAAAAATCCAACTGCCAGGTGGGTCTGGTGTTGGGGGGCGGGTGGAGATTTGTGGCTTATATACCCCCACTGCCACCCCCAAACCATCTTTCAATTGGCAGGCCTAGCAAACTCACCTCTAAGCCTTTGGAATGGGTTTGTTTTCCAAATTAAAAATGAGTCACATTTCTCCACCCGCGCACCAAAGAGAAGAGGCCATCGCCTTAGAAATTCATAGCCTCATACCCTGTGTCTGGTGTGCAAAAGTGGGAAGGGTCAAGCCAGCTGGTGAGACCCCCGCCAGAGATCAGGAGAGAAACAGATTCCCTCCGCAGCTCTTCCCACCCGGGCCAGTCAATTCCGAATGGTTCTCATATGGCTCCGTGCAGGGCGTGTGTCTATAAACCGCTCTCTGGATGTGTGAAGTGATGCTCTATTCATTGGCAGCTCTCAGAAGTGTACCCAGGACACAGACATGAGCAAATAAATTCCCGTCTGCTTAGGAAAATACATCGTAGTTAAAACAACCGACTTACCTGCCACATCCACTCGGAGGCACAAGTAGACGCTGTCAAATACACACCTGAATCCCCAGCTATGAACACACCTGCATCCCCGTCCTCTGCTCCCTCCATGAACCCAAATATTATGGGCTGCCACTGGACCAAAACGAGCTGTAAGTCATGCCCCAAGCCTTCTTCTGGGGCTTTTCAGTTTTTGAGATGTGTCAGCCACAGTGATAATAATCAATTTGACGATTCAAATGAGCGTGGGGAGTGGGGTAGGTATAGAATTATTTAAAAGGGGAGGGAGAAGCCCTCAGGAGAGACCACCACCATATTCTCCTATATTCTGCAGAAGACAATGAGCAGTAGGGGAAGACATAATTTCATCATCAAAATAATGTCTAAATGGAGTGTAACTGCCGGCAGTGTTCATGTACTTCAGGAATGAAGCAGGGAGGGTTGCAAGAGACCCGGTGGTGGGGGCGGGGCGGGCGCCGCACAGGGAAGGGCCAGGGGGGTGGACAGCAGGATCACAGACGATATTTGACTTGGATAAATGCGTGCTCTAGCAGGCTGGGAAACAGAGCTGAGATTTTTCAAATGTGTTGAAGTCAAGGAACGCGTGGGATTCTCTGGGCACGAGGCTCAGGAAAGCATCTCGCAGAGAGATGGATGAAGATGTCTCCTCTGTCAGCAACCCCCAGCAGCCCCGGAATTTTTTTCTAATCACACAGGTACTTGGTTAGAGACAGAAAGAAGGGTGCAGAGACGCTTTCCTTGAGCCTGGCTTCCGCACGACCATTATCTCTTGCCAAGACCTCAGTGGATGGTTTCTTTGCATCCTTTCTGGACCTCTGAAATCCATTCTCCAAGACACAGAGGCCAGGGAGCGCTTTGTAAAATGCACATCCAGCAACCTTGTTGCAGTTAGGAAAGAGGCCCTAGTTTGTGGTCTATAGGGAAGGCCTCCCATGACAGGTTCCTGTGGTCCCTCTATACCCCTCCACAGCCCATGCCACACTCCCCTTGGGCCCCAGTCTTTGCATCTGCCACCTAGAAGGCCCCACCTTCCAGACTGTACCAGAACCTTCTGCTATTCGCTTTACTCCAGGTAGTTTATCACAGTTTGCAATTATCTGTGTATTGATGAGTAATACTTCCCTCCTCCCTCCTTTCCTTGCTAGACTGTAAGTCCCATAAAAGCATGTCTGTTTCTGTTCGCCAGAGAATCCCCAGCACCTAACAGTGTGCTACTTAACAGCTGCTTCTTAAAGGTTTTGTTGAATGAACTGTTAATCAGCAGCAGTTTGGAGTTGGATGCCACCGCCTGCTCAGGCCACTGCCCAGGAAGAGGGTTAGACCCTGGCAGGTTGTGTGGGGTCAGTTAGCTTCTTACTTTGTGTGGGTGTGTCACTTTTAACTGGAGACAAAACACATTTGGTAGAGATAAAGGGCTGTTTATAACACTAAAGGAAAGACCCCTTTATGTTCCAGACCAATGGACTCAAAGCCACTGGGAGCAAATGAGGGAAAATAGAGGTCTAGTTTAAATGAGGGAAAATAGAGCACTAGTTTAAAAACCAGGCTCATGTCTGCACACAATTATTCTCCGCCTCCGAGGTCCAGGGATGAAGGTAACTGAGACCAGCCTTTCTCCCGCTCTGCCCTCAGCTGGGTCCGGAGGGTCCCCAAAGCCAGGGGCAGGCCCCATGCCTCTGGCTGGAGAGGTAGCAGTGTGGGGCAGTGCAGAGGACTCTGGGATCTAGTCCTACCTCCTCTGTGCGACCTTGCCAAAGTCTCCAGAAAACAAAGGCCACAGAGAGGTGGAGTGGCGTGGGCAGAGCTCTTGGCTTCCTTCAAGCTTGAAATGCAGTCAACTAGTCACGATTTCACACTTTTCCTGCTCACCTAGAGCAGGTGCTATTTGTAATCCACCCCTAGCAGAACCTCCAGGGTACCCCTTAACTACCCTATGCCCCAGTACTGGTACCCCCAGGTGGGCAAGTCAGCAGAAAAGGGAATGGGACAAAGGCTATTAGACATGGTAATGGTGGAAGGCATAGGGGACAGCAGCTCACTTTGTTTTGTGGACAAATTCCTTTAAACAGATATTTATTACATTCACAGAACCTTATAGCTAGGAGGGGCTCAGGGAATCACGTAGAGCCATCATCAGATTTGACAAAGATGGAAATTTGTAAATTTTCCTGTGTGGTGAAATGACCTACCCAAGGTCACACAGCGAATCACCGGCAAAGCACACCATGTACAGTCTCTGGATTCTACATATTCAACCCCTACATCTTAGTAGACAAGTCTCTTTGCTTTCTCTAGTCCTCCTTCCCCAAGTTCAAGCTCTTTCCAAAGGAATATGAAGACAAACAAGACGTTTCCCAGTACAACACCCTCCTCACCCCTTTCAGCTGGTGGATAGTGGAGACATGGGATTCTGTGTCCACACCCTACCCCACATGGTTTCCTGCGGGGAGGGGGGAAGAAAGCATTTGCTGGTGGATGCCAACTTTATGACCTGCTATCCTGCCAAGAGCAATGCTCCAGGTGGCAGATAATCAGGAAACATATTCACACACAGCCCAGCCCACTCGGTTCCCCATGCCTGTATTCCCCTAGGTACAAACATTACAGAGCATGTCAGGGATCTAGTTGAACACTGGTCCACGCTAATCACCTGCTATTTCCCATCCCAGCCGGTCTAAGTCCTCAGAGTGGGCTGTCCTACTCAACAACTGGATCTCAAGGATCACTCGAGTGGTCCTGCCATGATCTATGCAGCTGACCCCAGCACAGCACCCCTTGTCCCAGAGGTCTGGTGAAACCTCTACCCTTAGCAGAGCCTCGTTTATGTAGTACCTTCCCTCTCCCCTGACGCCAGTCATTTTTGCACAAATAAGGCCCAGCAAGCAGAGTCTCTCAGGTTCTCGAATTCCTTTCCTGCCATGTGCTGCTCTAGGACCAAAGATAAGAGGGAGCTTTTGGCATCTTGCAAGCCACGCAACTTAGCAGAAGCTGGCGGACCCAGCTGGGTCCCCAGGAGAGCAGAGGACTTGGCGGTGTCATCACTAAAAGGTAAGATCCAACAGGCATTTCTGGAGAGTCTGCCACATGCTCTCTAAGTCCAGTGAGTGTGGGAACACTAATTGTTTGGTTATGCCATCCCTGTCCCTCACCCATGCCCGTGTTCCTTGAAGTCAAGTTTCCAGGTGACAATGAGGCCTTGGGAAACACCCAAGGTGTGTGGCCATTTCTTACCACCAGCCCCGGAAGGGGACGATGCCTCCGCGGAGTTGTCTGAATCACAAGCCAGGCTTGCTTCCGTTCCACCCCAGGGAGAGGGCTGGGGCCGGCGAGTCCAGGAAGGGCATCCATGGACAGTCCGCAATGGCTAAGGTGGGCCTGGCCTGTGCAGAGAGCCTAACCTGCACATCTCTGGGGACAGTGCTCCTCGGGCTCCAGGCCAAGGGAAATGTCCCTGACCACACACCTCTGTGGACCTGCTGTCTTCTCACATGCTTGCATTTGGGGTGTGGAGTTATATCCCTGAGTGGTGGTCAGCAGACTGCTAGCCCATTGGCTGGCACTCGTCCCAAGGACCATAATTAACTGATAACGCTAATACAATGTGAGTTTGTGCTCCCATAATAGTCTCCTGCTGACAGATAAATGCTGCGGAAACATGATGGCTTTTCCTGAAGCTGTAATGGGCCATTATTGGGGCAAGAAGGCTCATGTCCTATTAGCACTGCTGCCATGACACCAAAGATAAAATATGAAGGGGACATCCTGAGTGGATAAATGCTTGGGTTCTCCCCTACCACCACTATCATCCATTTTATTATCTGAAATCCCGACCAGGGGTCTTGGAATAACTTCCAGATATTTCAAATCTCCATTATTGTTTCTGACCCTCAAGATCCCATTCTCACCAACACAGCTGAAGAGCCTATTAAAGTTCTCTCTTTACCCTACATTCCTTCTGTCTGTACGTCCCATGCAAGATGACGACTGCAGTGAGCGGGCAGGTTGGAGGATCAGGAAAGTGAGATTTGTCTCTCACTGTACAAAGATCTTTTTTCCTCCTAGCTACCAGGAGAATAGGCGCACATTATGGCTACAATAGCTGTGTCCCCTGCCAAATTTCTGGAGGAAAAGCTAAGAAGAGTAAGAGGAGCACAAAGAGAAAAAGGAGGAGGAGGAGGAGGGGGAAGAGAGGACTATGTCTTGATAGTCCCTGCTAGCTAAGAGACATTGAACAACCAGCTATTGACTGAATGAACGATCTGTCTAATTAAATATTTTCCATTACACTGGATCGTGGGGTTTTTTTCTTATGACAAAGAAACTTGACCTTATTCTTGCCTGTGTCACATATTACTTTATAATCTAATTTCTTGTGATTTGGGCATCAATTTAAGCATAAGACAGTTGATTTTAAATAGTAGTACAAGAGGTTTGTTCCTAGGGTTTCATCATCGGTAAAAGAAAAACTTCTCTTTGGTTGATGATATTAATAGTTTTAACTGCAAAGATCTCATGGGCAACCATGGCCACAGAAAGAATGAACAATTTGCTTTGCAAAATCACAGATGATGCCTCTATTTACATTTCTATTCTCAGGGATAACTATCTTAGAGAAATCCTAAAGTACACTTTTAGAAAATTAATTCTAAAGCACCACACACGCGTAAAGTGTTGTTATTAAGTGGAAGCAAAGAAAACATGTTGACCGAGGCTGTCTCCCTAGCATGAATGACATAAAATTCAAAACTGGGGACATTCAAACGTGTTTATATTTCCTAATGGCTCGATTAAGGTAGAACTTTGTACTTACATATTTTTCAGAATAAGGTGCATTTTATTTTTGCTCTAATAAAATGTTTTATGGAGAGAAAAAAATAGCAAATGTTTCTAGGTTTTAGGAAAAATCAAATGTAACTGTTTTATAAAGTGTAAAGTGCTATACCTAAATAAAACATAATCAAGATGATAGCTTTTAATGTGTTCTTACACGACAAAAGTGCTGGCCAACCACTTTTTTTTCCCCTTCACAGATGTATGTTGTAATTAAACCAGTCCCACTGGTGAACTCCCCACCGCTCTGAATTATGAATGGGTCAGTACCAATTCCAGATGAAGGCTCGAGCTGTGTAGCAGGGCCATCCATAACACCTTTATTCTTCATAAACAACTGGGAACACAAAGCTGCTATAGAATTCCGGACTTAGGAGGGTTTGCCTTTCCAAGAAGGGCAAGACGAGGCAGGAAGGGAAACTGCAGAAGAACCAAAGAGAGTTTAGAAAAATGGGTAAAAGGCAGTCACCAATACAAGATTTAATATGGATAAACACTGGTAATACACTTGTCAGCAGTGACCCTCGGCTGAGCCGCAGACTGTGGCATCGCCAGTTGGAGAGCGGTGATGCAGAGAGACACCTGGGGTCAGGACAGATAGCACATTAAACACGGGCATCCGCTCAATGGCATGACAAACACTGCTTTGGGGTAATTCTCCCAAGCCCAGCAGAGCAGGGAGCAGCAATATTTCCTCCTTACTCTCCTTACTGAAGGCACCGATGGAGTTTTACACTCGGCCCTGAGGGACTTGCTTTGAAGGCAGACTGGAAGGGTGATGTGGAAATGACTTGAAGAAACGTGGGGAAGGCGTCAAAGGCCTCGTGCGGGGTGTTTGAGCCCCACGGGGAGAGGGACGAACGTGGGAAAAGGAGGGATGGGTTGTCCCCTGCATCGCACACGGTATGTGTCATGTGTCGCCTTGGGTTCCCTGGATGTCTTCTTTTTTCTCTCTTGGTCAGTTCCCCTCTCAGGTGGAGTCACCTCTGTGTCAGTGCATGGGACCTGGCTCACTGAGGGGCTAGATGACGAAACCCGAAAGCACATGAGGGTAGCTCCCAAATTCCTCCTTTTTTCTCCCTGCTGTGCCCTGCTTTGTGGTGTGATTTATTTATTTATTTATTTATTTTTGAGACAGAGTCTCGCTCTGTCGAGCGGGCTAGAGTGCAGTGGCGTCATCATGGCTCACAGCAACCTCACATTCCTGGGCTCCAGCAATCCTCCTGCCTCAGCCTCCTGAGTAGCTGCGACTACAGGCACGTGCCACCATACTTGGCTAATTTTTTTATTTTTTGTAGAGACGGGGTCTTGCTATTGCCCAGGCTGGTCTTGAACTCCTGATCTCAAGCAATCCTCCCTCCTTGGCCTCCCAGAGTGCTAGGATAATAGGCATGAGCCACCAGCAGTTTGTTTTAAAAAATAAACCTTCCAAAAGATGTGCAAGCTGCTCCATCTCTCTGGGGCTAGATAAGATGCAGCGGCCCCCAGAGCAGCACGTGCATCTCCCTTGTGTAGTCTCTCCTTGCCTCACTTCCTGTTGTCCCCACCCTCGGCACCGTGGGCTTGCACTTCCCAAAGGAAGCACCATAGAGGACTAGGGCTAAGACAAAGACAGAATCAGCAAACAGTTAGGGCCGTTGACTTTCTTTCAATTTAAACTATTTTATAATTTACCGCCCTCCTCCTTGGTTGGGGAAGAGTGCGCCGCACCGTGAGTACGGTGACAATGGGCAACTATCTGTAGTCGCTACCCAGTCACAGACTCATGTTTTACAAAGGCCCACGTGGACCCTGCCCTGTACCCCCACCCACCCACTCACCTACTCCAACACTCTGGTGCTGGCTCAGTTACCAGGATGTTCAGGTCGGTGGTGCCATCTTAAGCCAACCAATAGAACCCTCTGGCCCAATGTCTCTACTTTCTTCTCCCACCAAATCTGAGAAGCCAAGTATGTACCATGCTCTCCCTTTTCCCTGGTTTTCTCCAGACTGAGCAAGCTACTTCCCTGGGTGACTGTCTCTTCCTCAGGTGCACACGTGTCCAACAATAACTCTAAGTGGCTTTTGGCTTCAAGCAACAGGACAATCACATGACGGTGGCTTAAAGGGTAAGAGTCTATTATCTCATGAAGCAAACAGTCCAGGGCCAGGTCCTTTCATTTTTTGTCCTGCCATCCTTAACGTATGGGCTTGTTCCCCCACGGCTGACGGATGGTTCCTACGGCCCTCGGCATCACCTCCCCACCCAGCTGTGGCCAAATCCAGGGAAGGTCAAGGCATATGTGTGTTTATGTTAAGGGAAATGTCTTATTTCTTTAGTTTGTCTTTTTATGTGTTTGTTTGTTTGGATTTGAATTTAGTCTGGAGGAAAATCTTTCTCAAAAAAGTAAATAAATAAATTTTTTAAACAAATAAATAAAAATGATCCAACAGGGCCGGGCACAGTGGCTAACACCTGAAATCTCAGCACTTTGGGAGGCTGAGGTGGAAGGATCACTTGAGTCCAGGAGTTGAGACCAGCCTGGGCCAAGGTAGGGGGATCACTTGAGCCCAGGAATTCAAGCAGGAATTCGAGGTTACAGTGAGTTATGATCATGCCACTGCACTCCAGCCGGGGCGACAGAGCGAGACCCTGTCTCAAAAAAAAAAAAAAAGATCCAGGTGTCAAATACTCCAGGTCCACACAGCTGTACCCCAGCACCCTTCCTTTTGCTTAGTTCCTCTGTCTCTTCCCACCCCCAGCTGGGTTGGTGGTCCTAAGAAACAGAAAAAGGCAACTGTCCACACTTCTTTAGGACATTTTCAAAAGAATCACCCTGAACAGATCAATGGTAAACATTGCTGAGCCCCTCAAAGTGTCCAGAAACCCCCTGAGCACCTTTGTCATTTGTCCCTCTACTCCACCATTCTTCAACTGAATAATTCTGCCTTTTATCAAGTTCCAGCAGTACAGACAGAACTCTGTTTCTTGTTCAATCATATGGTCGTTTGCTCTGTTTTGGTCAATCACTAAAATTGTAGCATTTTCATTTTCTACCCTTTATTCATTGTGCACGTGGACGACGTAGCTCTAGCATGGCTTCAGACTCAGCGACCGGCGCGGACCTGGCGTTGCTGAGCACCCACGCTGTGCTGGGCACGTGGCATTGTTCTGCCCTCTCGTCCTCACATGGGAATCAAGCCCACCTCATGTCGGAGCTGGGTGTCATCGCTCCCATTTTACTTATTAAGGAGAAAAATGAAGCTCTGAGGGTAAGTGGCTCAAGGTAGAAAACAATGTGGGCTTAGAACCCAAGTCTAGCCCACCCCAAACTGTACTACTCTATGTCCTTTCTACCACATCACCTCAACAGGGTCCATGTCAGCGCCGCATCCTCGGACTAAAGGAGAGGCTTTTGCGGGCAGGCCTGGGAACCTAAGCACAATGGATAACTGGGAAAATGTGTGCTTAGGTCCAACCCGCCAATTTATAAGAGGACTTTAGGAATGAAAGCTTTTGGGAGGCCAGCGTGGGCTGGACCTTTCCCCGTTGAACATGTATTTATGAAGACATGTCCATTCCTAATAGGAAAGTTCTTTCCGATCGGAATGAGGTGTGCTCTCAGCATTGGATGAAGAAAATCAGACATGAATATAACATGGGGGAAGAAACCAACTGATTTCATGGAATGATGCCAAATGGTAAACTTTAACTTTCTCTGACTTGGAGAAGGTGAAGGGCAGCTGGAGGAAGAAGGAGGAGGTGACGAAAAAGATGACCATCCATGCCAAGAAGAATGTCCCCATTAGGGCCAATTTGCTTCGTTGGAGCAGGTTCAAATGGGCAGCGATTCTGAAGCCAGCTGGATCTGCTTGAAGGGTTTCTGCAAACACACCCAAGAAATTAGGAGGCCCCCTCTGGAGATAGGATAAATTCCCTAATAAAATAAGGAGGGCTGATTACCTCATATTCCTTCCCCTTCCAGCTTGAAAGGGCACGATGAGACCAAACAGGTGGTTTTACTTTCCTGTTTCTTCCAATATCAACCAATGCACATTCCCTTTTATTCCTTGGATCCCCACTAACCTAGCCATTTAACCAAGGAGTCGCTTCTTGCTCCCAGGATCAAAGGATGGGCTAGAGGACTGTTCTTTACAGAGACTCAGTTCCTTAACGACTCTGCAATGACCAGCATTTGGCTGACCCGCAGGAGGGAGACTCACACACAAGCAGAAATGTTTTGCCTATGGGGTTGCAAAAGCATCATTTTAAAGCAATGGCTTCCAAACTTTAAGAAAGAGCCCCAAATGGCCACTCTTCAGATGGAACTGCTACAGAAAGCAGCAAAAGTAGCTGTTCTGGTGTAGGCAAGAGGGAAGAAAGGACCATCCCACTTCACTCAGTCCTTCACACCCATCCCAAGAATGACTTCTACAGGACCCCTAGGCCTTCCTGGAGCTTGCTTTGGAAATCAAAATGGTGTCTGTACAATCAGTTGTTCTCTAAACAGCATCAAATAAATAAATAATGGAAGCATCGCTACTACAAATCAGACTCATGCCTGGAACAACATCCCCTCTGGAGGCGCCAGAGCTGTTTAGAGGAGCCCATGGTTAAAAGTGAGCAACTTCCACACACGCTTACTTCTCGGGTCATCGTCCACTGCCATTCAGGATGAAGCCAACCCCATTTCGGTGGCTGGCCTTGTAACACAGCTGGGAGCCAGGACCAAACTCAGGGGCAGTGTGGCTTGGTGGTGCTCAAGCATCGTCATGAAGTACAGGAGGATTTTAAATCAGGCATGAAGTCGGCTATTGGGAATGCTGATGTTGGTAGAGAAGATCGCTAGCTTTGGAGTCTGGCAGACCTGAGCTCAAATCCTCACTCTGTCCTTCACTAACAACATGATCCCGGGACAATTTGTAACCTCTCTGTCTGTGTTTCCCCGATCTTTAAAATGGTTCACTGCAGGGTAGTATGTATAAAGCACTTTGCACAGTGCCTGGAACATAGTAGGTGGTCACCAGACATTGGTTCCACACCATCCTCTCCTGAATCCTCACTTCAGCTCTGGGGAGGGGGAGCCTACTTCTCACAGTGATCTCCCCCCGATAACATATCCCACGTCCACATTGCCCTCAAAGTGAGACCCAGACCCTCAGAGCAGGGTACAACTG
Organism: Propithecus coquereli; assembly: GCF_000956105.1. Taxonomy (NCBI): domain Eukaryota; kingdom Metazoa; phylum Chordata; class Mammalia; order Primates; family Indriidae; genus Propithecus; species Propithecus coquereli. The sequence continues at coordinate 16,272,011 of NW_012150840.1, read as the reverse complement.
AGGCATCAGCCAGTGGCTGACCTTATTACTGTGACAGCCCATACGGGTCCTGTTCCCATGCTGCCCTCTCTGCCTATCCCTTCTCCAGACCCTGGAGGACCGAACACATCTTCCCAGATGTGATGAGGCTCATGAGAGCCCAGCCACATCCTGCCCACCTTCCCCAGAGCTCCCCAACCTGATAACCCAATGCTTGGTCCATCACGGTGAGCCATGGAGTCCCACACAATGTCAGGGCTAAGGCCACATAGTCAGGACCATCCATGAGAGATGCCCATGGGTCTGCTTTGAGTCTTCGTTGTGATTCAGACATGGAGTTTCATGGCAAACTAACACCCCACTGGCACCCAAGTCCTTCAACAGGTGTAAAAAGAACAGCCATTTCCGCAGCCTCTCCAACCTTGGAAATCCTCCCTTCCCCTACACACCTTTTAATAATACCAGGTGTTGTCCAGACAACCTTCATAAGTGTGTATATTATTTATATCTCTTAATCTTAGAGAAAGAGTCATTGATATGTAACAATCCCAACACTAGACATTTCTGCTGCAAAGGGCCTTTCAGAGGTAATGGAGAGACAGAGGCTATTTAATTCCCCACAGCTGAGCTCACCTTGCCCACTGCTGTCCCCCTCACATCCCAGCCTCCCATCTCAAGGGACCTCTCAAGGCAGCCACCTTGAATGGTACCAATAACAGCCCAGGCAGAGAAGTGTGAGCCACTGACCTCACCTGCCAGGCCACTGGGCAGCCAAGTCATCTGGGATGTGTTGGGACCATCTCCAATGTAGGGCAGTCTCAACGTCATGAGCACAGGGACAGCTCTCAAATGCTTTCTTTCATGATTCTACCACCAGCAATGCGAGAGAGCTCCCTGCTCAATGTCTGCAGGAGGTGTCCTGTAGAAGCACCCCCAAGCAGGGTGGAAGCTGTATAAGGTGTATGTGTGTGCGAGGTCTTGCCATTTCAAAGCCCTTCCTAGATATTGTCTCATGGATCTCGTTAGCTCATAGTCCCTTTCCTCTGTCTGGCAAGGGGGAAATGACTAAAATCAATCCACCCTCTGCGTGACACTCCAGGGTCCTTTCTTGGTGGAAGGGTTTGCAGAATGAAAAGACATTGACGATTAGTAGCATGTCCTTGGAGCTCAGGATGGAGCAACCCAGAAAGGTAGACAGGTGTTTACAGAGTCAGAGCAGTGGGGCAGAGCAACAGGCCTCTTTATCTATCATCTGTTACATCTTATTAAATTTAACGCTAGCTAAGGCAATAGAGCCCCAGGACAAAGCAGTCTGCGAGCAAGCAGACTTGGGATTATATGTGTCCCAACAAATACAACAGTGTATGCTAAAGAGAAAGCCCCAATCCCACACGGCCACCTTTGTCCACAGGAAAGGGGGAGGAATTATTAATCTGCTTGGTCAATGCCCAGGATATTCTCAGGGTCACCTTCTACTAGTGGTGGGGCCACCGTGTGTTGAAGGTGTGCACACCTGCCCAGTGCGCTCTCTCGCCCACTTGATCTTCAGGGCTTCTAGCCTCCCACAGCAGAGTGAGCTCCATCCCCCTCCCCTGCCCTGTCTCTTCTTCTAGTTCCTCTGTCTGCAACTAAGCAGACCAGGGTCTGCTCCAGAGACCCAGGTATCTTGGAGTCCATAGGCAGGGAGCAGGGAACAGGAATAAAAACCAAGTACCTCCAGGAAGAAACCCAGTGGTGCTGATAAGAACCCTAGAAAGGTATATGACTGTGGGGTGTGCTATATGGGACAGGATTGCCTCCCACCAAGCTGGACCCAGAGCACAGCAACCTGGTAGTGCAACAGGGACGCAGGCTGCCTGCACGTCACTGTCACCTGCCAGGCTCACCTGCGGGGAGGAAGAGAAGCCCCAGGCACAGGCATCCCACTCAGAGTGCTCTTGGGCAATTGAAAACTAGATCCTGGCAACCTGAATTTAGCATTATTTCCCAAATTTTTCCTTCTTTTTCTATTATACTCCTTTAGAGAAGTCAGAAAATAAGGAGAGGTGGAGTCCTGATGGATCCAGCCGCACCTGGAGACCCGATCTGCCCCAGACACGCGGATATGAGAGACTGCGGGGCTTCTGCTCTGTGAGTTGCATTTCTTCCACTCCCAAGAGTCCCAGCAAATACGGGCCATGTCACCTTGCTTCCTGGGGCTGTTCCTGCACATTGTTTCCTCCTCCTCCCTTCTCACGCCCACCCTCTCCAAAGCCTACCTTTTACACCAACCCCTCCCACAGCCCTGCGCCTTTCCTGACCCTCCCACTCAGACAGCACTGGGATCTCCTCTCCTCCCTGTCAGCCGCTTCTTCAGGTGGTTCTAAGAGCAGGTGATCATGTGCCCATCGGGCTCTGTCTGGGCGAGGGCGTGGGCTCTGGGCCCAGGCTTCAATCCTGACTCCTCCACGCACAGGCCATGGGCTCTGGGGCAGCTGCTCAACCCTCTGGGCAAGGGAATAATGACAGGATTGACCTCATAGGGCATGTCAGAGGAGGGAACGAGACAGGGCGTAGAAGGCTCCCAGCAAAGGGCCTATTCGACACATGTTGTTTATTGTTTCTTCCCCCCTGTAAAAGGCACTCTCTTTAAACAAAGACATAATGCCAATAGCTTTAATTTGTGCATTTTCTCACCCTTAAGTTAATTTGCATCTCTTTCACATCTGGCAACACCAATACCAGCCCAGGCTGGAGTTTTGGGAAGGCATCAGTAGGGTCAGTTTAAATCAACTCCTTGTTCCGCACAGATCCTTGTGCCAGATGATCACAGGCACTGACATCCTCTGGGACGATAGAATTATCGTCATCAAGACCTAACACCAGCTTCGCTTTTGCATTCCAGTATGAATATGCCTCTATATTCATCAACAATGGTCTTGCCCTACCACCACGCTTGGGATTCTGGGAGGTTCCCAAGGTGGGTTCTCAAAGTGGGTTCCACAGGCCAGCAGCATCGGCATCACCTAGGAACTTGTTAGAAATGCAGATTTTCAGGTCCCGCCCCAGATCTGCAGGGTGGGGCCCAGCAATCTGTGTTCTAACTAGCCCTCAAGTCATCCAGAAGATTCTCAAGTTTGGGAATTACTAATTTAGAGGTTTTTTAAACACTAAATATTTTAAGCTCTTAAGGTCATTATCTTAAAACCCATGTCTTCAGCTTCAAACGATCCCAAAGAAAAGGAATTTATTATTACTAATTTTAATAATAGGACATTTTAGGGGGGAAAAACCTACTAGCCACTTGGCGTGCACACCGCCATTCCAGTGCGTCTTACTGAATGCCAGGTGATCACCATTTCTTTGTAAATTTCATTTTTTCTTTCATTTTTCAACTTTTTATTGAGGTACGACATACCTACAGAGGCGTCCACATACCCTAAGTGGACAGTTAACTCAACGTTGTCACACGAACACACCTATAGACCCAGCACCCAGATCAAGAAATCAAACATGGCCAGCACCCTGGATTTCCCCCTCACACCCAATTCTAATTACTACGCCTGCACCATTCATTTCATTTTTTTTAAATTGCAGGAATATTTAAAACAAGAAAAAATTATTTTAAAGAAGGAAAATCACCATCCTAATCACCTCACTTACACCAAAATTACTGCAGTGTTGCTCATTCCCTTTGCACGTGTATTTTGTGCAGTTTTGCATCTCACCTTGTGATAATGCCCACACGCCGTGTTGTTCCATACCCTTCCTGAGCACCACTGAAACATCCCGCACCGTACCATCGCATCCAGTGCCCGCTGATCGTGCCAGTCCCCCAGTATTTCAGTGGCTCCTGTTGTGCAACAAACCTCCTTGTGCCTCAGACTTCCTGTTTCTTCTCTGGAGTGATTTCCTGAGAATCAGCTCTCAGAAGTGAAATTACTGCATCAAAAGTCCTGAACATTTTATTAGGGCTCTTTATTATTTGCACTGTTTTCTAAACATGTAAATCCCATTTTGGGGAATACTTCTGTGCCTTTCTGAGCTCCTCCCTGCGTCTTAAGATCCTGGATATAGACTCTTCTCTCCCAGGCCCTGTGAACTCAGAAAAATACTTTTGGTAGCATCGGGTAGGCATGGTAGGACTACCCCCTGTCAGGTGGGCTGCAGCCTGGCAGGGACCTCAGGCAGGAACCCAGACAATCCTCCCCTCAGGGTGCAGGTGGAGGGGGTGGTTCAAGGAGGCAGGAAACCTTCCCTGGGATCCCCACAGGGAGCTCTCAGCGGCCATCAAAGTTCCAACAAAGCCCCTTTCTCTCCTCAGGAGAGATGGAAATCGCGGGAAGGGCAGTGAGGGAGCGTAAAGTTGGACAAGAGAATAAGATTGAGTTAAAACCCACAGAGCCCAGCTGCTCAGGGCGACCACAGGGCCATGCCCCAATGGGGCTGGACAGGAGGGATTATTGATTCACATGCTGCTGGTTCTCCTCTTCCCAGGGGACTTGCCTCTCCCCCTTGAAAGGTGGGCAAGGCCAGGAAGGTAGGATGAGGCTGGAATGAGGTCTGGGGAGAGATTGCCCACATGGGGCCGGGTGAGGTAGCAGGCCCACGCACAGGCCAGAAAGGCAGGCTGGGACTAGAAGAAAGCAGGCTGTGGGTTTAAAATTAAACGTTCATTCTGTCATCCTGCGGACAGTGTAACACAGTGGTAGCGAGCACTGCGGGGCAGTTGTATAATGTGAGCAAGTCTCTGTGTCTCAGTTTCCTTATCTGTAAAAATGGGGGAAGTACAGTACCTGTCTCCTAGGGCTATCGCGAGGATTAAAGGAGTTAACATGAGAAAACACTTAGACAAGCACATGCCATAAACCTATCCCTGCACACACTGTAGGAGCCAGTGCTTTGCTGTAGACACGCCCAGCAGAGAAAGGGTAAGAAGGGTCAGCTCACGCCCCCTGCGCCATCACTCGTGAAGCCAGCAAAAGCCCAGCGAGAACCTCAGCCCCTTCCCCGACTCTCCGCCTGTTCATCCACTGATCCCTTTACGGTAAGGGTGGGGAACGCTCTGAGCAGCTCATGGCGGGGGAGCCACTCCTCGAACTTCACCTCGAGCTCCTCGGGGCTCCAGCTGGGCCTTGCAAGGAACAAGAAGACCTGAACTCCACTTGGCTGGAGCCCCGTGATTCCCCTGCCCTGCCCACCAAACCCCCCAAAGGTGGGGAGGAGGAGGAAGAGACTGCGGAGCGAGGGGCATCTGAGCCTCTGAATGCCGGTCATCTAGGCCCAGAGTGGAGGGAGAGAGAACACTGTTCACACGGGCCAATCGTGCATCGGAGCAGGAAGTGGGGGGCTCGGCAAGTGGGGGGCTCGGCAGGAATGTGCTGACAGGGAAAACGGGGAACTAGCACTGGGTGACTGCCTGCTATTGCCGGGCCCTGTGCTCGGTGCTCTGATGTGCGTGGTCTCACACATAGATACAGTATCCCCATTATACAGAGGAGGAAACTGAGGCTCAGAAGTGAAACAACTTGCCTACCCTTAGGCTTTTATTAGTGCCCAGCATTGTGCGGGCCACTGAGGCGGATGAGGACAGGACAGAAGACCTGATCCTTCTTTTTAAGCAGCGTCCACTAGCGCAGGAGAAGCAAGACTGGCCTGGAAAATCCCTGCCGGTGCTCCACACTGACACACGCTTGAGTGCTCAGCGATGTGGCTTGGATGGAGTGCAGTGGGGGTGGGGCAGAGGAAACAAGTGACTTGGGCCCCACGGGGAATGGCAAGGCTTGGGCTGGGTCTTGAAAGTTGGGAACCACATGAGTGGGCAGTAGGGAGTGTGGCAAGCATTAGTCATTAAAGGGGAAAGAGGGCACGCCAGGGCTGCCCCCAGATCAGCACCCCCAGCCCTGGTAGCTAATCCCATCTTTGTCCTCAGCTCCTATGGCTCTGCCATTCGTTAGGTCTCCACCGCCCCCGGCCACCCAGTCCCTGCTTCAGACTGCAAAGAAGGCTGCCTGGAAAGGAGAGGCAGGGCAGGAAGGGAGGAAGGGGTGCCCAAAGGATGAGATCTTTCAAGGGAAGACCCCGGAGAATAAAACAAATGTGGATTCAAATTCTCTCCCCCAGGGCCTGTACAGACAAAGTCCCGTACAAACGAGGCGTACACCCCCGAGACCCCATGGGTCCTTGCGGGTCGTCCCTCACCTTATCCTTGTCTCTTGCAAGCTTCTGGCCTGCAACACGAGCTCAGAGCAAGGGACTGTAGTAAGAATATCTCCTGTCTGGGTTACCGTGTGGAGTTGGATGACTCCCTTGCCCCCTATAACCTTAGCATTTCCATCTCTAAAGTGTGACTAATGTACTTTTCCTTCTCCTTCAGAGTGAAATACGTCCCTGGGAAAAGGCTGCTGCTGTTTGAGCCCGGCTCCATCCTATGAGCGCCTGCCGTGTGCCTGGTGTGGTACTAGGCAGTGGGCAGAGCAAACACACGGCAAACAGCCTCTGCCGTCAGCAACCCCACGGCCTGGTAGCAGAGGCAAACACGTAACACACGAGACAGGCACATGGAGGGGTGGGGGTGGAGGTGGGGGGTCCTGGGGGCCACAGGGGGCAGGAAACAGCTCACAGAAGAGTTTGCCAAGCAGAAGTCGTGGGGGTGAGGAAGGGCATTCTAGATGGCGAGGCCAGGGTATACACACACAAGGGCAAGGGAGCAGGACCAACTACACCGAATTCAGTATGGGCACAGCAGGACACTGGCAGTCACAGCGGCCTGGAGCCAGTCTACTGGGATTCGAATCCCTGCAATGTGTGGTCTTGGACAAGTCCCTAACCCGCCTATGCCTCAGTTTCTTCGTGAGCACTATGGTACCTATAGGCCCTCCTGCTGTCAGGATAAAAGAACAGCGCTTGGCAAGCGCTTCGTGCTTACTAAGTGTTGGAGATGATGATGACGACGAAATGATGGGCTGGAATACCTACATAAATCCACACAGCGCGGGGCAGGCGGCGGGAACTCTAACCCCGCAGTCTCAGGGGATGGAAATGGGTGGTGAGCCCAAGGTATATGGACCAAAACTTAAGTCAGGCAAATTTGCAGGCATCCTAATACCTGCAAATTTACCTGCAAGTATCCCTTTGAGCTGCCCGGTGGGTTTCAACATCACACCAGAGAAAAAAGTGGTGGGGTTGGGGACTGTAAAAGAGACACCCCCACTTGCGCTCCCTCCTTGGAGGCGGGAACCTGGGGAAAGGCCAGGAAACTGGCGGGGATGAGGGGTGCTGCCGTCTGCCCTCCTCCTCCCCAGCTCTCCCCGGGCCCGTTCCACTCAGAGCTCTTCGGGACAGTGGCGCGTGCGCGCGGGCGGCCGCAGAGCGAGACCACTTTTCCAACAGACACGGGGAGGTGGGAAAGCCAAAACCAAGGGCTAGGAAAGCTAAGCGCCGCAGCCGCGGGACGCGCCCACGGGTGCCCCTTCGCGCGGCGGCCGGAGCGCGCCGAGTCCGGGCCGTGCGCCACCAGAGGGCGCGCTGGGTCTCGCAGAGCGCGGGGCGCGGCGGGCGCGGGCCTGTGCACGCCCGTGTGCGCGCTGAGGTGGAGGGAAAGAAGGGCGAGAGCCCGCATTCCCAGAAGTCAGCCCTGAGTTCCAGGGTTGGGGCTTTCCAATGATTTAGCTCTGAGCAATGGGGCAGAGGACATAGCAAAGTGACATCAATAACACTAAACTTACACAATACTCACTATGTGCCAGAGACTGCTGTTCAATTCTTACCACGCCCCGCAAGACAGATTTATTATCGTTCCCACTTTACATTTGGAAAAACTGAGCCGCCATGTGTGCCAGAGGCCCCACATCTGGCCAGGGCCAAAGCTGGAATTTGAACCCCCGGGGATCTGGTTCCAGGGCCTGTGCCCTTAACTGCTGCCCTAGAATAATCTCTCTAGTAATCTATTCTCCATCCCCCTGAGAATCGATCACTTTCTCACTAGCAGATCACTGGTTAAATTTGGCAGCTCAATCCTCCCCTGCAGAAAAGAAGTCGAGTTGCTCCATTCCCCTTGCTAGGCTGGCATTGCCACCTCGCTGCCCAAACCTCAGACGGCTCAATGGCCTCCAACAGCTTCTGATTTCAGTAACATTTATGGAACACTTACTATGTGCCAGGAACTGAGCGAATGCATTTACATAGGTTCTCATGAATACTCCCAAGGATGTGTAAATCACGTGTGCTCATTCTTAGTCCTACTTTACATATGAGGAAACAAAGTCAGGAGGGTGAGTGGTTTTCCTTGGGTCACACAGTTAAAACCTGACCCAGCCTCTCCAGCTCCAACCACCATATTCGTGTATTTGCAAACCTCCTCTGTCCCAGGCACTATACAGGCGCTGGGGACTCAACAGAGAACAAGACAGATAAAAACTCTTGCTTTCTTGGAGTTTACATTCTTCGTCAGCTATAGGGTGTCCCCGCTGGCATTCACCCCATCCTTGTTCCTTGATGGTTTATGAGAAGAGGCCATGAGCACTCAACAGAAAACAAGCTTTTTGCATATGGTGACATATGTGAGCTATTAATAATATACCTGACCTCTACCTAGAAGGTAGGATGCTGGTGGATGTTGTGGATTGACTTGTGTCCCCCAAAAAGATACACTGGAGTCCTAAACCCCAGTACCTGAGAATGTGACCTTACTTAGAAATGCAGCTGTTACAGATGTAATAAAGCCATGATGAGGTCATATGGAGCAGGGTGAGCCCTAATCCCATACAGCTAGTGTCCTTATAAGAAGAGGCACACAGAGACACACACATTTGTGACAACGGAGGCAGAAATTGACATGCTACAGCTAAAGCCAAGGAATGCCAACCACTGACAGCAACCACCAGAGTGAGGCAGAGCAAGGAAGAATCCTCCCCTACAAGTTTTATAGGGAGCATGGTCCTGCCAAAATCTTGATCTTGGACTTCTGGCCTCCAAAACTATGAGGCCCATACATGTTTGTGTTTTGTAAGCTACTCAGTGTGTGGCACTTTGTTACGACAGACCTAGGAAGCGACTTCAGTGGTATTAACTTTGATGTTTTTCCATTCGTGGGGACGGATGAGCTCATCCACCCATGTTCTTTTTCTCCCTGCACCCCACAGTGGTCAGGGTCAGGGTAATACCGTGGCCATGCACTAGTGCAAAGCTCGCCAGCCACAATGGCATCTCTCCCAAGACTGTGGTCTCAGCATCGCCATCCTCTACCTGACTCAACTAACCCACGGTTACCAGTCAAGATGACAAAGGTGTATTCAGCTGTCAGAGGCAGGGCAGGCGGCAGGCAGGTGTGCCCAGGGCACCCGCATCTCGGCTGCCAGCCCCAACCCTGCCAGCCCCACTCAGCATTGCCAAAGCCTCATGTCACTAATGTACTGCCTGTTGATTCCTGGAGAGGGACGGGGCAGAGGGAGAGGCCATGTCATGCTAGTCCATCCAGCTGTGTCCAGGTGGTCCTTGACAGTGGCAGGCAGAGGCCATCAGCCTCGTGGGGAATCATGCATGGCCCAGTCTCTCTCACTTAACAGTCACCCCCCAAAGGAACTCAATACAGCTGTCATTGTACCCAGCTCACCACAGGGCTCCAGGTTCTGGGAGATGGAATACTGATTTGCTTGGCTTAGGATATTCTGGTTTGGAAATGAACAAAGTGCCAAATCTGAAAATTGTGGAGTGACTCAGTCCCTCATTGTGAAGCTGCAGATACATGTGGACCTCATGGCTTCCGTCCTCCTTGTAGGTTAGGGCCTCTGCAACAGTCACTTTGAGTCTCCTGGGCAGCCCCGCAAGCATTGCTATAATCCCTTCAGCTCGCTGAGATTTTTCTGGGCACACAGACGTTCATAGGCATATGCCCTATCTCTCTAGGAAGACGGCAAGCAGCAGGGGTGTTTTGAATTGTTCTGTGTCTAGCACAGTGTCCGCCACAGTCAAAGGAAGCTGGGCACATAGCCAGCCCTCCCCACAGCCCTGGCTGGCTTGTGGGAGGACATGCTTTAGGGAGAAGTAGAGGTTCCTTCTGGATTGTCTAGTTCAGTCTACATGGGAGGGAAAAGAGCAGAGACTCAGGGCAGATGCCCCATCTCAAAGGGGTGAGAGCTCTCAGCTGGAACTTCCCCTCGGGTGGACATTTCAGATGTCAGAGCAAGTTGGTGGGTGGCAGCAAGGGAGTGGAGGAAGAAAAGAAACCTCCGACATCACTCAGTGCATTCAGTGAGAGAACACTTGTCTGCCCCAGAAACAGGGGCCTGAGAAATGGGGTGAGAAGAGGTATAGAGAACAGCATGGCTCTCATCAAACTTACCTGGTTTTCATTAGACCCACCCCAGTCGTATGGACCCTACTTTCCCAGCTGTGCAGCAGCTTTTCCTAGCTGTAAAGATTCCTTTCTTTTCCTGAGTCTCCCTCCCTTGCTTCCTCCCTTCCTTCCCTCTTCCTTCTTTCCCTTCCCCCTTTCTCTTTCCTTTCTTCCTTGCCTCCCTTCTTCCTTCCTTCCTTTCTTTCTTCCTTCATTTTTTCCTTCTCTATCCATTCATCATTAAACAAACCTTTAATGAGCACCTGCTCTAAGCCAGGTATTACTCCAGGTGCTACGGACCCCGCAGTGAGAGCAGACAAAATGACTTGACTTCGCAGAATTTCCATTCTAGTGGATGCATCTCTCTTCTTTCCTTTCAACGACTCATGTCTTTCCACCTTCCCTTACTACCTGCCAAACTATCGGTAGCTCAGATAAACCCCAATTGGAGAATCTAAATCTCATCCATTCATTCTAGAGCTGTCAATCAAGTGCCTATGATGTGCTGGGCACCGTTCTGGGCTTGGGCATCTCTCATTATGCCACACTTTTCTGGGTTAACGGCAATCTAAGAGAATTACCCCTCCCTTCACAGACCAGTCCATCCTTCTGGGCACAGAAATGTCACAGGAAACTCTTGACTATTTGTGAATACTGTGTGCAGGATCCAAAGGAAAGTAGAAACAGCCAATATTAAGCCATGGCATTGAGCTGGTTTGGAGAGCCACCGCGGCCTTAACTTTTCTCCTCTCCTTTTGTGACCCAGAGCTCCCTTTGCACCCTTGGGAGCCCCACAGACCACAGAGGGAGCCCCAGCACGCACCAGGCCCCATTCCAGGTGGGAGTCACCCCCTGCTGTAGCAGCTCAGCCACCTGGACTCCAGCTGCCCCACCAGCCCTCGCTGCTTTAATTAACTCTGCCTGGATGCGCTGACTCACTCATTGGCTCTGTGACCCGCCTGGTCGCAGAGGATACCTCCTTAGACACAATTACATTTGAGAATGAAGCATTTCCTCTAGGCGCAGAGCAAGCCAGTGAAAGCTTTTCTGGGAGACAGCGGGAGGGGGGCCTGTTTGGAGATGACTCACGAACAGGCCTTGAGGCTGGTGCTGTCCCACCAGCAGGTGCGCCTCCTTCCAATGGCGCATGTCCTACAGGCCTTATTACTCTGCGGGAGCGTTCTCCTGGGGGGAAGAAAGAAAAGGTGTCCATCTTCCTAGGCAAAAGGGGCCTCGTACAAGCATCAACACAACCACACTAAGTCAGTAACTACACTGTGCTCAGAATCCCCAAAGCCTGGGGCAGCACCCCAAAACTCCGCAATCTATCACTGTGTTTGTTTAACACAGTCTATGTACCAGCCAAGACACAGAAGAAATAAAAAATCATCCTTCATCCTAGATTTGGGGAGACTCCAAGCTCCATAGCACCCCTATGAGATAGGTATTCTCGGTCCCATCTTATGGATCAGGAAATTGAGGCTGGAAGAGATTAAGTCACCTGCTTTCCCAGGAATCGTGCTGGCTTTAAGAATGTCATTGGCCAGGGATGATTGAGGTCTTACACAGGCGACTAGGAGAATAGCCCAGAAAAATTGAAGTCTGGTCCTCCTTCTTGACTCACGTTTTCAAGAAACAAAGAAAAAAAGATATAAAATCAGCCTGCGTGGCTATGATTGAAATGGTCCTCAAGTTGGAAAAAGTCCTGTTGTCCTCCAAGAGCAGCCTATTGCAAGCCCGTGGGGCCCAGCAGTGGCAAGCCCCAGACACCTACTGTGGGGCTGGGTCTTGCCCTGAGCCTGGGAAAAGGTTATCAATGTTTTCTGTGCTAGGATCCAGCATCTCTCTTTATATGAAAGCAGAGGAATTTGCATTTTAGTAATGATTTTCCCAGGTTTGTGCTACCTTGAAGTTGCTGTTATTAAAGGATACTGAACAAGAGAGATTCATTGGGAAATGTGACAGGTATTTGGCTTAAAACACACACAGACAATATTCTTATAAAGTTTGTAGGGACATATCCATCTATCCATCTGAATGCTTCCTGACCAGTTATCAGATATAAGGAGAACAGTGAATTAGACACATATGGTCCATACCCTCATGGAGCCCACAGTCTAATGTACATGCCATAAGTGATGAAGATGTCTATACAGAAAGGCAAAAGTCTAATAAGCCACAAGATCAGGGTTTAAGCTCCAGGAGGAGGATAAGAGGAAGGAAGGAGCTGCTGCCCCTGGGTGATTGGACTGGGTGGTGGCTCGTGGGGTAAGGAGGTGGCTTCGGAACAGTTTGCTCAATGTCCTTGACCTCAAGGTGAGCTTAGTGGAGATGCAGAGCTGCATTCCAGCCTGGCTCCATCACTTACTAGCTGTACAACTTTGGACAAATTACTTAACCCCTCTGAGCTTTGAGTCCTTTATATGCAAAATGGAGCGATACCCACCTGGAAGAGTTGTTGGGCAAATTAAGTGAGCTATGTCAGTGTTTGTGATATGCTCTGTGTAGGCAATGGCTTTAGCATCCATAATAATAGCTAACAGTATTGGGCCCCACACACTGTGCCATGTGCTACACTCGAATTCTCATCTAATACTCTCTCTCTCTCTCTCTCTCTCTCTTTCACACACACACACATACACACCCTTTCATGAATGAATACTGTCATTACCCCATTTTACAGATGTAAAAACCGAGACTCAGGGAATATTAACCAGCCCAGGGTTACACAGGCAGTAAGAGGCCTAGCTGGGACTTGAACCCATAGCTCTCTGCCTCCAGAACCCACGCACAGTATTAATCTTTCCCCACTACCCACATGCATGGGCGTAGACTCACGGCAGCTTGGTCTAGGGTCTGGACTCCCCCTTAAGCCCACAGAAATTAACCCTAACTTGGATTAGGAAAGATGAAGCCTGAATGGAGCAAGCTCCCTGCAGGATAAGGCTGCTGCCCTGGCGACCAGTCCCCTTGCTTGTTCCAAAGAGGCTAGGGCCGGGGATGAAGGTGGAGGGGAAGCCTTACCTCCCGCTACAGCCCCTGAAGTGGCATCTGGGATGCAGCCCAGGCGCGGCTCTGTGGGCAGTGTTCGCACAAGCGCGTGCCTGTGAGCGTGTGCTGGGGCGGTGTTATTCACAGCCGCTGGCCGACAGTAAATAAGACAGTGGGGTTTGATTCATGAGCTCTGACAGGAAATCTATAGCATGTGGTGTCTATAATCCGCACGCTACGGCGTGGCAAAATGAAAGAACAACAGTCCAATTATGGAATCCTGGTTGATCTTAAGTGTATTCCTCGGTCCTTGCAGGGCCATGGTTCAGCCTGGCTGGGGGCAGCCTGTCAGGGGCAGCTGGGACAGACACTCCTGTGGCCTGGGCATGTGGAGAGCAGACCCCAGAAGCAGCAGCCGGGTCGGAACGCCTGGGCAGAGTTGAGCTTCCAGGGAAGTGGGAAGGAGGGGCACGGCAGCCGGCACTCCCAGCCAGCTCTGCCAGGCTCAGGTCAGCTCGCCTGGCACAAGCCCCCTGGGATCTCAACGCCTGTCCCCAGAGGAGTCCTTCTAGCAAACAAAAGCAACCCTCATTCTGTCTGCCTCTTGCTTTCAAATCCCAGGGGTTGCCCTGGGCGAATCAGGGAAAGGTACCCTTTGGTGATGGGGGGTGGTCTTTCAGGGTCTGGCCTTGAGGTATTTAGAGAAGGCTGGGCTCTAGGCAGCTCGGCCGGCTAGGGCTGCAAACATTCCCTACTCAGGACACACAGCGGTTCCCTACCAAGTGTTGCGGGAATCAGTGGAGCAGTTTTCTTTCACCTTAAAGGCAGGATCTACAACTGTTCTATCTTTTTTAGCCCCGATGGCAGCCCTGACTACATACTGGGTTGAATAGTATACACCAAAAATTCATGTCTACCCTGCGAATGTGATCTGATTTAGAAACAGGGTCTTTGCAGATGTAATCGAGTTATGATGACGTCATGCTGGATTAGAGTGGGCCCCAGTGATACGTCTAAGTAACACCAAGGATTTCTGGCAACCATCAGAAACTAGGAGAGAGGCATGGGACAGACGCTTCCGTAGAGATACTAAGACTCTTCCCTAGAGATATTAATACTTCCTTAATTGGCCCTACCAGACACCTTGAATTTGGACTTCTAGCCTGCATAACTGTGAGAGAATAAATTTCTGTTTTTCAAAGCCACCCAGTGTGTGGTATTTGCTACAACAGCCGTAGGAAACCGATGTAGACAGTCTGGCACACGGTAAATACCTAATAAAACAAATGTGAGTACAGCACCTGGAAGGTCTGAATTCAAATCAAGCCTCCCTGATCTTATTCGAGCCACTCTACAATGCCTTCTGCACACCTCGGCCAGAGCGAGTGTTTAAAAGCACAACACTAATAACAATGGTGAACATTTTGAGCACATAATATATGCCGGGCACTGTTCTTAGTCTTTTATAAGAATTAAATTAATTTCATCCTCACAACCACCCTCTTAGGCAGGTGCTATTACCAATCTCATTTTACAGATGAGGAAACTGAACCTAGAGAAGTCACGAAACAAACCCAAAGTCACTCAGCTCATAATTAGTACAAGCACCATTCAAATCCAGCAGTCTGATTCCAGAGTCCAGGCGATCTCTCGCTATGTTTCCACCACCCAGGACTTAGCATCATCCAGTGACTTCACACGGCACTTAAAGTAAAATCAAAACTCCTTGCCATGACCTACAAGTCTTTGCCTCATTTGACATCTGACCTAACCACCTCTTCAAACACCTGTAGCTCATGGCTGCAAATTCTTTACCACTTCTCCTATTAAGAAATAGAGTCTAATCCCTGTCCCCTTGAATTCGGGCTGGCCCTAGTGACTAGTTTAATCAATAGAATGAAGTGGAAGTGATGATACGTGATTTCCAAGGCTAGGTCAGAAGAAGCCATGCGGCTTGGAACATTTGCTCTTAGAACCCAATCGCCATGCTGTGAGGAAGCCCAAGCAGCCTTGTGGAAAAGCCCACGTGGAGAGGGACTGGGGCCTCTGGCTAACTGTCCCCTCCATGGAGCTCCCAGTCTACAGCCAGCACCACTTGCTAGACATGTGACTGCACATCGACTCCAGCGCCGGCCAAGCCACTCCAGCTGGATATCACGAGGTGTGGCAACAAACCCTCACCAGGCCCTACCCACATTGCAGGTTTGGGAGCAAGACAAACGGTTGCTGTTGTTTTAAGACACTAAGTTTTGGGGGAGGCGATTACATCTGTCGTGTTCAAATCTAGGCAGTCCGACTTCAGAGTCCATGTGCTCGACCACTGCATGATGTCATCACTCCCCTACGTAAAACCTTTCACACCATACTTAGAAAAAACTGTCCACTCCTTACCATGACACAGAAGGCCATGCCCAATCCATCTCTCCAACTTCCTTTGGGACCCTCCTTCCCATCACTGGGCTCAGCTCATTTCTGTTCCTCTAACAGTCTGAAGACCACAGACCTTTGCACTTGCTATTCCTTCTGTCTGTGCTGCTCTTGGCATGACTGAGTCTGCCTCAGCCCTCGGGCCTGGGCTCAGAAGTTCTGGGAGGCCTTCCCTGAACATCCTGTCTAGCAGATCCCTTCACTTCCCCACCCCTCTCTCCATCACCCTTATTCATTCCCTTCCCAGCAGCCTAGTCCACTCTGGAAAGATCTCGTCTTTGCTCACTCATCCCTGCGCATCTCCCTGCTAAGACATAAGGGCCTTGAGAGCAGGAACACGGCTATCGGGTCTGTCACTGTGATCCCGGTATTGGGCACAACAAGAATTTCCTAAGCAAACAAACAAGGCAGTTATTTATGCTAAGTGGTCGACATCCAACAACCCTGTGGCATGAACGTCAATACTCCCATTTTACAGATGGGGCCATCAAAGCTCAGGTGGGCCAAATTCTGGCCAGAACTCTTTGGCTCCATAGCCTGTGACCTTAACCAGCCGGCTGCACCTGCTCATCGCTTCCCCGTCTGAGCTTCCGTTTCCTCACCCCAGTTAACGGGGTGACCATGGCACCCGTGAGTGGAAGCATCTGTACTATGATAAGAGGTGTGGAAAGAGAGCCCTCACCAGGGTCAGGATATTTCTCTGGTCTCGGGGTGCCTGGGGCTCTCACCAAGTTCCCTGCTGACCCCCACTTCTGCCCATGCTGTTCCTTCTTCCCTGCCAGAACGCCACCTCTTCTGAAAGGTGTGTCTGATTTAGAGAGCCGGAAGGAGGAGGGTGGCTCACACCTGGAAAGGCCTCCTGGCCCTGGGGCCATTGTGCCCACTCCTTCCTGTGAACTCGCTTTCTGCCGCACAGCTGAGCCCTTCATAATTCTCTAGCGGGGTCCATGAGTTAGCGCCATCTCCCCATATCCACCCTGGTGTCTCTGAGGTGGGCTGCTCCTTAACCTTTTCTGTATGCCCCGTCACCACCCCCGCCACCTGCCCTCCTGTGTCCCAACCAGCCTGGCATTCTAACTGCCACCCTGGAGTCCCCATCAGCCCAAGTCCAGGCTGATGGACTCATGGGGCAATCTCAGGGATGCGGGAACTCGTGCCTCCCAGAGAACCACCTCCACCCCTCACCATTCTCCAACACAGATTTTATGCCACCATTTTGGAGGAAGACGTGTCTGAGCTTGTCAAGGCTTCTCATAAGAGTGCTCATCCAGAGACATTCTCAGATGTTCCTGAGCCGGTGGAGCCCGGTCGTGTTCACTTCCCTGTCTGGGGGGTTTAAAGGATACCTGCCGGACCACCAGAACTTGGCTCAGTTCTGGCTGCAAGAGACAGTGGGTGGGTTTATTAATTTATTAACCTGTCTGAGCAGGGATTAAGGATCCATCTGGCAAGACAGCCTTGATAAATGAAATGATTCGTAAAGAACTAGCACTTAGTCTTTGCTTCCCCACTTCACCCTCTGGGGACCTCAGGGTCCATCCTCCCTGGGACCTGGCCTGAAGCCCTGGAGGCCATTTAAGGCTTTCCAGCCAAGTCTCAAGAGAAATGTCAGCTGCCAGGGCCTGGGGACAAGGACTCTGATGGTGGCAGGAGAGCCAGGTGGGACCAGGTAGGCCTCCCGGTGGGAGGCCACCGGGAGTGGATCATAGGAACTGTTTGTTGGAGGCCTGGACAGAGATGTGAATTTTGAGGTATCTCTGAAAGTGGTGGCGATGTGGTAGCTGGAGAAGAGAGGGCGACAGCAGGACACAAGCTCCCCAGGCTGAGAACCAGCTGATGAAGAGCTAGGGGGTATCTAGACAGGGTGGCCAGGCACCCAGCAAGGACCATGCAGGCTTCTCTTCTGAGGAATACCAGGTCTCAGGACTGGAGAGAGGGACCCCAGAGCCAGGAGACCCAGTCGTTAGAGAGAGGAAGGAGCAAGTGAAAGTCCCAGCTACAGCAGGCGGAGCATGTAGATTAGAGTGGGGGCCGGGGCCACCCTGTCTTGACTAACCTGCGGGGCAGCTACCGGGGTGCAGGGCTGGGCCACACCTGGGAACTGCACATGCCACTTCTCCAACCCTGAGAGGAGGGGCATTACACCTCTGCGGCTCATGAGGAACCTGGGGCTCAGAGAGAATCAGTGATTGAACTCAGTCTGTAACCGAGAGAGCAGGAGTTCCAGCTCAGGTCCATTGCAGAAAAGTATGTAATTTCCATCACCCCCAAGCCAGGGGACCTCACCCAAGACAGAGTTTGCCAACCTGCTGCTCTGCGCCTCATCTACCACCCCCAGATCCCTCACCCCAATGGTTCGTCAGTACTGCTGAGCAGAAAACTCACCCTCACCCCAGAAAGTCGGGAGGTTTGTCTTTAGCCTTTGAGGATCTGAACTGCTCCCCACTCCCTAAATAAAGCTGTTTACCTGATGGACGAGAAAGGGAGAAACATACATTCCTGCACATACCTTGTTTCATTTCAGGCCACAGCAGTTCTACCTGTAGGCAGGACTGTCCTCACTTGCGGTGAAGTCAGCTGAGCCCAGAGAGGTTAAGCCACTTGTCTAAGGTCACATACGCTGGTTGACACAGAGCCAAGGAATCAAACCATAGGATTCAAGCCTAGGTCTTCCTAGGTCTTTCCTGGCTCTTTCTACCATGCCATTAAAAACACCAAGCAACAGTGACATTCAGATGTAAAAGAAAGAAAAAAGTGGAGTCAGGAGCGTGGGCACACAGGGGTCCTTATATCTGTTCACCTCCTGGCCTGGCCATGGTCCACGCCTCATCCCAGCAATCACTCCGAGGGGTGTCATCCCCTGCCCCTGGGTGCAGAGTTCGAGTGATTCCTTCCAGGTTGTCCAGGAAGGATGCTCTCCTTGGGTGAATGGCCACTCTCCGGGCCCTGCTGTCCTTTCCCTGCCTCCTGGGCCCTCCACCCTGCCCCCCAATTGTTATCTGTCAGTACACAGTAATTAGAGATGTGGCATGCTTGATAAAGATTGCCGCCTGCCCCGAGATGGAACTGCCCTCTCGGACGTGTCTAATTAAAGTCCTGATTGATAAGACGAAGAAATCCCACCCGGATGGATGTGTGCCGGCCTCTCCCTCCTCTGTGCACTCAGCCTCTTCATTATGGGTGACGAGGGAGAGAGATATAAAGGACCCCGGGAAATGCTTCTACAAACCAATCAATATGTCCTTTTGTGCGATGTGACGGGGGCACGCGGCATAGCCTTTTGAACCATTGCTGGGGCCGTGGAGGCAGCTGCGAAGCTGGGGGAGCCCCCTGCCCTGGGCTGGCAGGGCCGGGGGCTGCTCTTCTGCCGCAGCCTGGGTCTGCTCGGGGGAGGCCTGGCCAAGGCGCGAGACTGGCCTGTTCTCCCACCCAGCCCACCTTCCCTGTACTGTGAATTGTAGGATCCTAGGGCTCCTTGCAGAGCACACACATGTCCACACAGCGGGGACCTGTCTGGACACTGCGTACATCACACACGCTTATGCAGCCTAAAGCTGGGCGGGCGTGAATGTGCACATTTAAGTTAGAGCCAGGAAGCCACACGGTTGCCCCACAAGGTGCAGGTGGAAGGAGAGAGAGACAGTGGCAATGACAATGGCTAGCATTCACGAGCACTTACTGTATACCAGGCCCTTCATTAAGCACATTAGTTACCTCATTTCATCCTCACGACAAATCCCATAAGGTAAGCGCTGCTATTATCCCCATTTTAGAGGCGGGAAAGTGAGGCCCGGGGAAGCCAGGCCACAGAGCTACAAGCGTGGAGGGCCCAGTGATGTGATGCAGAGTCCACGCCGACACCCACGATGTCACAGAGCAGAGGCCAGCACTGGACCCAATAGACTGTACCATTTTTGAATACATATGTTATTTATAAGATCTTTTTTAGCCGGGCATGGTGGTGCATGCCTGTAGTCCCAGCTACTCGGGAGACTGAGGCAGGAGGATCACTTGAGCCGAGGAGTTTGAGGTTGCTGTGAGCTAGGATGATGCCACGGCACTCTAGCCTGGGCAACACAGTGAGACTCTGTCTCAAAAAAAAAAAAAAAAAAAAAAAAAGATCTTTTTAAAGTCCTAGAAAGATACATAATAAATTCATGATATTCATCACTGATGAGGGGGAAAAAATAAGGCAACTGGAAGATAGAACTCAAGGGAATCAAATGTTAATTCTGTTATTAAAACTTGAAACATATATAACAACATATTATCAATTGTCAATTTTGGATGCGTGCATGCATTTTTTTTTTTTTAAACTATTCCCTAAAGGAAAACAAAATAAGCTATACCCTTTCTTCCAAAGGAGGGAAGAATATGTGTCTTCTTATAAATACACTGCTGTTTCTTACCCAGCTCTGCCAAGAACAGGCAGCCCGGGGCTGAGATTCGCCCCCTGGCTGAGAAGAACACTCAGCCACCTGTGAGGAGCCATCTTTGGTGAGTAACAGATAACCATGGCCTAGGTGTACCAGGAGCTGTCCTGGCTGGCAGGGCTGGCACAGAGGTGCCAGCTGTGGGCAGAGGCTAGGCAGGGGACAGCCTGTCTGGCGTTCCCTCCTCCAGCAGCCAGGAGGCCAGTGCGCCAAGGTGTTCACTTCATGCCCATCCGGGCTGCAACCAGCACCAGGGCTTGATGGAATGACACTACTGTACCAGCTAATAAATAGAAGTAATTTGATTAGCTTTCTCTAACTGGTGATAAGATCCTGACAAACCCTTTTTAATGCGTTTCTGGAGCAGGATGAAATTGTTTCATTCGGAGAGTAGGGCCCCCAGGGAGTCGCCTTGAAGCTCCTTCAGTGAGAGGTAAAAATATGCCAATCATTAATGAGGGGAGAATTGCGGAGACTTTAATGCAATCAGAAAGAGGAGCCCCGAGGCAGCTCGGGAATAAAACCTGCCCTTAAATCAGAGAGAGGCGGCCGGAGGAAAGAAGGAGGAGACAACATAAGCTTGTATGCAAAGCGGAAGCTTCAGGCCCCATGGGGCAAAATGGCCTTAGCCTTGTGGCTTGAGTCCCCACAAGATCCCACGCTGTTGTCATGTCAGGGACTCCTACCCGGGCCACAGGCAGGAGGGAAGAGATGGGGTCAGAGAAGGTGGTGCTCATGGAGGTGTCCTCTTGGCCCAGTCCCCCTCAGAACAAGGACCAGGATCTCAGAAGTTCCTAGAAAAGTCAGGGACTGACTGAGGCCTCTGTTAGGACATGTGTGGGAACTAGAGTTTTGAGCAGTGCTTTGCTGGAGCAAAGAGAAAGATCATGTCCACTGCAAAGCGTTCCAGGCGAAGGAGCTTCAGCCAGACGAATAATCAAGCACCTATGTGGCCCCCACACCCCACACTCATTGCCCATTCTCTAGAAAGTTCAGTGGATTCTACCCATAGCACTATACAAGGTGGGAGGAGGGCACGGGTGCAAGGGGACCCATCTTTTTCTGGAATTCCCTGGGTCTGGAGGCAGGGGATGGGAAGGAACACCTACAGCTGTGGGCCCTTCCTACCTTCCTACCTTCTGCAAGACCTCTAGTGTATCCTGAGCGAACCAGGGCAGCACAAGGAGGCGGACTCCACACTGAAAGTTCTCTGCCTCCACCCAGTGAGATGCCAAATCTGCCTTCCCCTCTCTCTGGGACAGGACACCCCAGCCCCAGCAGAGACGGGGCCACTGCGAGTGATTTCTCTCTCTCACTGACCCCTTTGTTCAGTGGCGTCCGAGGGCATCCATTCTTAGATTCACTCCCTCACTGCATCTCCTTCTATGCTTTTCTCCTTCACTCCACACCAGCTACTGGCCTCCTTGCTGTGCCTTGAACACACCTGGCCAGTTCCTACCTCAGGGCCTTTGCACTTGCCATGCTCTTGCCCTCTGCTTGAAATGCTGTCCTCTGGAAAGTTGAAGGACTCTCTCCCTCACCTCCCTCAGGGGCAGTGAAGTGTAGCGAGGGTGTCCCTGGCTTCCTTGCTTTTCTCTATGGCACTTACCTGTTTAACATACTAAATGTACTTACTATCTTGGCTTTTTCGTCCGCCTCCCCCATGACCCTTCCCCATGAATGTAAGATACATGTGGATAGGGACTTTTTCTCTGTTCACTACTATGGCCCTGCACCCAGCACATACTAGCGCATGTGTTGGAATGTGTGAGTGAGTGATGAGTGAGGAACTCCTGGGTCTGGAGGCAGGGGATAGAAAGGAACAGCCGGGGAAACTGAGGCTCAGGGATGGAAAAGGATTGGCCCAAGGGCTCAAGACCAGGGAGGGGGTAGACGTCCCCTGCAGATGCACTGAACCAGGAGCAGCGTGGCTGTCTTCTCCTCATTCCCGCTCCTGCCCTGGGGCACCTGGGGAGAAGCACATGCCTCTGGTGTCTGTCACCCCAAGGGGAAAAACCATGGAAGGGAGGGGAGGTGTCAGCTGCGAGGAGGGTGGCAGGGAGCAGCGGGCCTGAGAACCCAGGAACAACAGTCCAGGGAGTTTCAGAGACTACACAGGGGCAGGTGCAGACTCAAGGTCTGCATCTAAGACCAGCCATCTGCTGTCCAACCTCTGTTACTCCTTGTAAAACAGTGCTTGGAAGGTCAGCCCAGGGCCACAGACACACTGGGCCAGGAGAGCCACTCAGACAGCCACTCAGCCAGGGCTGGGTCTTGAGCCCTTGGGCCAGTCCTTTTCCATCCCTGAGCCTCGGTCACCCTGGCTGACACACGAGAGAGGTGCAGGAAGGGACCTCTAAGGACACCCCAGAGCTGACATTCCATGATTCCCGGAGGATTTGGCGCACAGCCTGGACCTACTTGCCAACTAAAAAGCAGCAAGTTTCTGCAAATGGGGAGAACTGGGTCTTTCTGGCTTGCTTTCTACATGAGAAGAGGCAGCCACAGCATGAAACATTTTGTTCAGAGCACAGACTCTGGGGCCAGACTGCCCGGATGTATATCCCAGCTCTGCCCATTATTTGCTGTGCAGTCTTGAACAAGTGACTTAACATCTCTGCACCTCATTTTCCTTTTCGGCAAAATGGGTTGAATAATATAGTCCCTATCCCATGGGGTTGTTGTGAAGATTAGGTAAGATTATGTTAACTGTGTCAGCAAAGTGCTTAGCACCTGACACATAATGAGCGTTTGATAAATGCTGGTCGTTGTTACTAACTTATGACACCTGAGATCAGAAGAGCGGGATCAGGACAGAGGACTTCCTGGCAGGAAGCAGGAAAGGTCCAACATGGAAACCAACGTCGCATACACAAGCAAGGGAGAAGAGAGTGGAACAGCCACAGAATTAGCCGGCTTGGCACCCAGCACCCAGCAAGCATTTACTTAGCACCCACTGTGTGCAAGGCACTAGGGAGGATCTAGAAAGAAGCATGGGGCACCTGTCGGTTTGTTTGATCTTCGCTACCTTCGTTGTGGAGTGTACGACCTGTACAACTGTGCACTCTGTGAAGGTGGGGACCATGTCTGCCTTTGTCACCGCTATAGTCACAGCACCCAGTGCCTGGCACATAGTGGGTCCTTCATAGATGCTGGTTAAATAAATAACATGTGCACATTAAAGTGTACTGGCCCCTACAGCTTCTTTTGCAACCCCTCTTACAGTGCTTTCCATGTAGCAAAATGGCATCTGGTCTTCCTGTTTGCCTTGCCCACTGGCCTGAGCCAGCCAGGCACAGTGCCTGGTATATACTAGGTGCTTGGACAGATGGACAGAGGGTTGGCAGGAGGGCAGCAGAGGTGCCAAGGGAGTGGTGCAGACAACGGGTAATGGAGGTGGAAAGGAGACGCAGAGATTCAAGGATATCAGGAAGAGTGAAGGAGAGCGTTCCACACTGACTCGGCGCAAAGCTCGTTGCTAAACTGGACAGGCCAGGACCCAGTGGCAGGCGGAGGTGAACCAATAAGAAACTAAGGTGCCGCCCCCTGCAGAGAAAGGCCAGCCAATCACCAGGTACCACCAAGGCAAGGCCAGCCCAGAAGGCTGGTTCAGGTATACAACCCCGTGCCTGACTGAGGCTCAGAGAATGAAGAAGGACTTCAGGGCTCAGAGGATGGGCTGGTAGAATCCTGTACAACCTGCATACCCACATGGCCCCTCTCACCCCCTGTGGGTCCCTGTCCCTGCTGTGGACCAGCTGGAACCCTAAGGAGATGGTCAAATCTCCACTTCCCCAGCCTCTATCAGCCCCAGCTGATGGGCACCCAAGTGTTTCTGGTTCCCCCCGCCCAGCAGCCCGGCTTTGGAAATGAGGCACAGCCCAGAGAGAATGACTTGCGCGGCATGGCAAGGCCAGAGGCTGGGCCCACAGGTACACCCTCTCTGAAGTTGGGGGGTCATCTTGGCTCCAGAAAGGGGAATATCTTGTGGGCCAGCCACCCTCTCCCCAAGCAGTCCCTTCAGTGGGGCCAGCCAGCAGGGGCTGCCTCGCTGCAAATGACTCCCTTTGTCATTCTGTTTTGTTATGATTAAAAATGCATGTCGCAGGCGAGGCCCTGGAGTGGAACCCAGTTGAAAATTGAATCATTAATATTCCCCCTCCAGCAGATGCCCCACGCTTCCCAGGCGGCCGCGAGCGGGAGGCACGCAACAGTTTTGGAGTTTGGAGCAAGGCGAGGAAGACTGAGGGACACCAGGCCCGGCCCAGGACTCACACCCCAGGCCCTGACGTGGGAACAGGTGTCAGGCACGGTCTGGGCCCTTAGGGTTTTCTCTCTAGAGCTTGATCTCCGGCTCTGTTCACGGAGCTGGAAAGGAAACCAAGCTCTTGGAGGCTGGATGTGATTGGCCCCCAGCCACTGGCCTCTGCTCTCTTCCCCTCCCCACCTGGCCCCTCTGGCTTCCTGCCTCTCCTCTGCCCTGCTTTCTGCCTTGACTGCTCTTCCTTCGGAGATTGATCATTCTCGTCTAATTCTTCTTACTATTAAGAATAGCTAACATTTAGATAGCCCTTCTGCCTGCAGGCACTACTTTGGCCCTGTATGTTTATGAGCTTATGTCATTCTCATGACAACGCCAAGGGGCAGCTTCTAGTCCTACCCTATTTTACAGGAAGAGAAACCAAGGCATGGAGCAGTTCAGCAACTTGGCCAAGGTCACAGAGCTAGCAAGTGGCTCCAGGGTTTGCCCTCTTACCCTCTAGACTTGCACCGTCAAATGCGGTGGCCACTGAGCACTTGACACGTGGCCAGTCTGAACGGAGGAGTGCTGTAAGTGTGAAAAAACTCCAGATTTCCAAGACTTAATCCAATAAAAAGAATATTAAGTGTCTCGGTAATAATTTTTTCTATATTGATTACATGTTGAAATGATCATCTTTTGATATATTGGGTTAAATAAATATATTATTAAAATGAATTTCACCTGTTTCTTTTGACTTTTTAAAAAATGTGGCTACTAGAGAATATGCAAATTACACGCGTGGCTCCCGTCTGTGGCTTGCGTTATATTTCCACTAGACAGCACTGCTCTCGCTCACACAGACCCTAACTTGGTTCTCTCTCTGTCCCTCAGGCGGAAGCTCACGTGTCACCTCCTCAGAGAGGCCTTGTCCATCCCAGAAAGAGGCCTCTCCTTCCATTGTGTAGCATCGGATTCCCCACTGGACACTAACAGATGCTCATAGGTATTTGTTGACAAGCTATCGCAGGATCTGCAAAGGCGGGGTGCAGAGAGCTGGCCTTTTGGGTTTCTTGACTCTTAAGCTAGGATGAGAGCCGGACACCAAAGCCACAGTGTCCTGAGGAAATGACCACTGAGAGGGCTGGGGCTGGGCACCCGGCCTTCCAAACTCAGTTCTGTGGGCCAGACCAAGTCCAGGACGGGGGACTCCTGGTCAGCAAAGCCAGGGATGTAGCCGCCCCTCCTGCACAGGTGCAAGGACAGGAACCGACGACGACAGGGCCCCCCCACCCAAACCAGGCAGAGAGAGGCAGGGCTGAGACGGAGCAGGGCTCGCTGCTGCCGGAGTATGTAGATCTCCAGTCTGTCCCCTGGGCAAGAGGACAGGACAACTCTCAGTGTCGTTCTTCAACTAGAGACCCTCAGAAGGTCCATGTTCAGCCTTCTCCGTTGCACTTCACAAATGAAAAAACATGGGTAGAAAGAGGAGGAGGAGGGGAGCTCTGACATGCACTCCCCAGCTCACTCTCCTATCTCTAAGAGCAGGCGCTGGCACAGGGAGCCCTCCCTGCCCAAGCAGCCTTGTGCTGTGCACATCTCAGGTGTTGGCTCGTGTGAGGCAGGTACCCTTATCATCCCATTTTACAGACGAGGAAACCAAGGACGCTGAATTCACAGATGGAGCCAGGATTTGACCCCAGGTCCTCTGATTCTCGAGCCCACAATCGTAGCCACCGTCTGGTCGCCACCGTGCACTGATGTCAGGGGAAATGCTCAGAACTCAGAGAAAGGGTGGCAGGTGGCAGGCAAGGGCTGGTCAGAATCTACTGCGAATGTCTCGTGGCAAGTGCCATGTGGTGGGGATTTGGGATTGCAGCTATGGGGGAGAGGGGGAAGTCTGGGGTTGTCATCCCTTTCCCTCTGGCCATCTGCTATGCCCCTGTTCTGGTCCAGGCCATTTCTCTCGAGTTCCAGTGTGAGCAAGGACTGGCCGACACCGAAATTGAAGGCTTACACTATCACCCTCTCTCCAGGGCAGGGCATGCCATCCACGGGCTCTCTAGCTGGGGCTGCTACTGCTATTGATTTGGGGATACGGGAGATGAAGAACTGAGCCCTCAGCCCGCCCGTGGGGCCCTCCATGGCTGGCCTCACCCTGCATTCCCAGATCCCGCAGGGGTCCTCAGCACCCTGTCCCCCACCCCACAAGACCTGCCTCCTTTTGTCCCCAGTCCCAGGATTCACCTGCTGCCTTCGCACATGCTGTTTCTCTCACAGGGGGTGGCACCCTTCTTTCCTCTATACTGGTGTTTCATTTCCAGTGGAAGCTCAACTGGAATCCCAAACCCTTCACGAAGCCACCAGGACCCAGCCCCCAGCCATCCCCCCTCCCTTGGTTCTTAGTCTACTTGTACTCCAGCTGGGGTGGGGGTGAATCTTCCAACCCCTTGCTCCAGGAGTGCTGCTCACTGTGGGAGAAACAGTCAGGGTGAGTACACCAGGACAGAGCAAGGGGCCAACCAGAGTCGGCAGCCACCAAGGCCTCTTTTTAGGGACACTCATAGCCACCTCTGTAGTTCCTGCTTTGCGTTGGAGGGGTCTCCCGTGGCTCTGCCAGCAACAGCGTAAGGCAGCTTTTGGGGACATTCTAACTGGAACGCCTCTGCCACCTGTGCAAGGCGGGACAAGGCGCTCATGGAATTTGAGCCCTGGGAAGACAGTGGTTTGGCTCCTTGGACCCCTCCACACAGCCCTGACCCTAAGGTTTCTTTGGGGTGTCAGCCCCTCTTGCCTCGGGGGGTAACTGTGCGTGTGCTTCCTAGAGCCCAGAGTCTCCTCCAGAACCAGGGCCCTTGCCCGCACCACGGGAAGTCTGGACTCCGTGCCAGCGAGTGGCTGCTGCAGAGGGCGGGCCAGCCCGTCCTGCGCGCGCGTGGTGGGGAGTGGGTGCAGGGAGGGAGCGCCCCCTGCCAGGCGGCAAGAAGGGGAGCGAACAGGTGTGCTGTTCCTCGGTTCGCTCTTCTGTCCCCCACCCCTTTGCCCCAGACCCTCACCCACCGCACCCTCAGCCACACTCGGTCCCTTCCCCCTTCGCCCCTCCCTCCCCCACCGCACCTCCCCAAGGACAAGCAAAGTTATTACAATAATGAATTAGCCAGCCCGCTCACTGCCGCCACTGGCGAAGACAATTATCCCCCCTGCACATCCCTAGCCGCTGCTCCGCTCCCTCATAAAGACAGGCTTTTGGGGCCGCTTTGTGCTTTGATTGGAAATGAAGAGATTGCTAATTAGGGAACACCTGCTGGGACCCGGGCTGGCAGGAACGACGGCTCTGGGATGGAGCGGCCATTGAAGGCCGGGCGTGTGTACATGTGAGTGTGTGCCCCGGTCTGAGTGCGCCCACGGGGTGGGGGGAGATGACAGGAGGGATGCGCCAGCGCCACATGGGCCCCTCGGTGATTTAATCCAGCTCGCTGCCACCCCACCTCGGAGCCGTAAACAAGACCCAGACATTTTATGGAGCTTTTCACCTTTTAAAGGATGCTAATTTGTTTATGGGTGGCTGTAATTCTGCCCGTGTTTGCATAGGTCAGTGCCTGGCGTGTGCTGTGCATGTTTGTGCTGTGCACAGCTGTTTCCAGCTGCGCCAGCCGGTGTTGGGATGCGCAGAGCTTCTGGGCTCCTTGCAGAGGGAGGGGATGGGGAATTGGCGCAGAGAGGTGACCTGCTGGCACTGGGACTACCTGGTAGCAGTGACAGGGACACGAGGTCAAAGGGGAATTAAACCTGACACTGACTTGATTATTTATTCTGGGGCTGGGAGCCACCCAGTTCTCCTCACTCTGTCCTGGGCCCTGGGAGAACAAGAGCATTGGTGGCCCCTTTCCCAGAGTAATCCAATGTGACACTGGAGATCGTGGGGTGTGGTGGCCAAACAGGGACCCAGTTGCTTTTTCTTAAATACCATAAAATACTGGCTGATGAACCCTCCCCTCCTCTTACCCCCACAACCGTGCTGAGAGCTCAGCTCCCCGTGCAACCTGACTTTTCAGTCCTGGTTCCTCTCTGAATGGGACCCCACAAAAACATACTGAGTAGCTATCCTGTGCACTGAGGCTCGAACACACATGCACGCATGCAGAGCTCTTAGGGACATTCTTTTGAATATTTGCAACACGGTTCCTGTTGACAGACACAGCAGCTCCTCGTGGCTGCACAAGGGGCACAGAGAACACTGTGGACCCGAGCAGGGGAGGTGACTTTTCTGCAAGGGAAGGCCCGAGGGCTGGCATCTCTGAGCAGGGGAGATGTAGCAGAGTCGTAAAGGAGTCTGAGTGCCAGGACGCAGGGATGCAACCCGCCTGGCCCTTGTTCAGGAAAACAGGGTGTTTGGGCGTATCTGGCACAGAGGACTCAAGGGCAGTGGAAGGGCAGGAGGGAGGTGGAGGTGGGCGTGGAGCTATGGGAGGTGCCCTGGCCGTGGAGGAACGGCAGTGTTTACACACGGGCACAAGGGCACACACACACTTTACAAGGCTGCCTACAGCACTTGTGCACAGGTTGTAGATGTCACCAGGAGTCCCCCAGAAGATGTGGATCCTGACTCGGGGTTTAAGTGGCCTCCCGCCCAGCACACCTCACTTGTGGGCCAATTCTAGCTGCTTCCTCTCTCTCCTCTATCTTCCTACACTTGAGGTTTCTGAAACACACGAGTGCATTTCCCCAAGGTGGAGCATTTGCTAAAATGCACACAGAGTTCCAGCAATTTTGCAGCTCACCTCAGGGGGTGAGACCCTCACAGAGGTCCTGTCCTGGCATGAGCACTGGACTGAGGTTGCTCTAACCACTGGCCTCAGTTTTTCCACCTACAAAATGAGGAAGTACTCCTTGCTTATTTGGGGTCTTCTCTGTAGCTCTGTGTCCATAATTCCACAAAGCGTTGCACAGCGTTGAGGTGCAGTACAAGAAAGTGGTGAGAAGCATAAGTGTTAGAGTAGGACCTGGTTCAAACCCCAGTGCTGCTACTCAACAGCCACAGGCCTTAGGCTGGTCATTTAACTCCCCTGGGCCTCATCCTTCTCATCTGTAAAATGGGAAGAAATTATAGCACCAAACTCCTTGGGTTGTTGAATGTGAGAAGAGACAGGAGTAGAGCACCAAGCCCAGTGCTTGATTCATAGCATGTGCTCAACAATGGGACTGTCTGCTTCCTCCTCCTCCTCCTCCTCATCATCATCATCACCACAAGCTGTATACTTTTCCAGGGAGTCAGGTTAGAAAACCCACTACCTCGCTTAGTAGAATTTGACAAGTGTCTGTTTTCTGAGACACTTGTGCAATTTTCCCTTGGACCCAAGTGAGCATAGATACTTTTTGAGGAGTTTCCAGACCTGTCAGAGAGAAATGGACAAGCTGGCAAAGCCCCAGGAGGTGAAGGCCAACAGCTCAGCCACCCCCACTCGGGGTCCAGGCCCCTGGTGGGGAGCACAGGCAGCCACAGATGCAAGAGACACAGGCCGTTGGTGGAGAACCTTTGCCAGCTCGCAGCACAGGCGGGCAACGTGAGCTGCTAGGAGTGAGGGACAGTGGCCCTCTGCCCGGCAGCCAGGAAGACCCCTGCAGGAGACAGAAACACAAGCCCCAAGGGGGAGGAAGGCACAGCTGTGAGGTCACTCAGCCCAGGCCTGGGCTCCCCCAGCCCAGGCAGCTGCTGAAAGCTAGGGATGGGGTCCCGGAGGCTGGGCTGGCGCTGGGCGCAGGCGTGATGGCTCCAGCAGATGGTGGCCTGTGTACCCTGGAGCCCTCCCTACGCCCGGGGACGCAAACATGCCAGGGCTGGAAAAAGCAGCTGGCAGGAAGGGTGCTTTCTTCCCTGCTCTGTGCAAGGCACAGCCAGAGAAGAAAGCCGTGTGGCCTTCAGAAGTGCGACTGGGTCCTGAAAGTAGAAGAGGAATCACGTGGCAACAACATCGTCTAAAGCAAACCCCATTCCTACCCTCTACCCACGTCCACAGTCACATTCTTGAATCGGCCAAGTTTCAGATTAGACTGACAATGTTACCATGGGAGCTCCCCCACCCGACGCTTTTGTGCCCACAGACACCTTAGGGCACTCCCTGTCCATGAACTTTAGCCACAGGGCCACTAGAGGAGCAGGTGCTTTCTCCTGCCTCTTCTCACTCGATCCTCACAACCCCATGAGCCTGGGTTTTATTGTCCCCTTTGCACAGATGAGAAAACTGAAGCCCAAAAGGCAAATTAACTCATCTGTGACCATAAAACTAAGAAGCAGCAGAGCCCGAATTTGAACCTGGGTTTGCCCAAGTCCAAAGTCTGGACTTGTACTATCCCCTATGCTGGCATGAAGCCATCAGGTTCCTGTGTCCACTGGCAGTTCCTTCAGCATGGGGACACCACTGTATCTGGAATCTCCCTTCTAGTTTTGGCAGTGCAGAGCACAGAGTGGGTGTTGAAGCCACACTTGGGAATGGCATTCTGGGTGGTGCATAAGGGACCACTGAGCAGGCACAGGCCTCCAGGCTGGCACACGGTGAGCGCATGAGCACATGAGCACGGATGCGGACCATGGCGTGCTCTTGGTGCACAGATACCTGAGGGACACAGTGATGGATGCTGGACGTGAGGAAGGGGGGTGCTTTACTCTTGGCCTTTATATCACTAGGGGGCTTCAGGGAGGGGGTATCTTCAAATAAACATAGAGAAAACGTGGCTTGGCACAGGGCTGGAGGTAGGGGTGCCAGCCTGTGGAAATGCCATAAAGGATGTACACCACACGTGGATGGTGAGAAGCAGGGGTTGAGGAAGATAGAGGAGCCCACGCAGGGAGAAGCTTCAAGCCCTTGGGGACTGGGATGAGCTGGTCAACCTAGAGTCATGGGCCAGCATGGACCTATCCACCCTTGCCCACCCCTACCCACCCCTACCCTGGTATTCCCCGGTGGTTTAGTGATGAGATAACATGAGCTAGATGTTATGAGATAACATGCCTCCTGGTGGAGGCAACCAGGCTTGAGTTTGAAACCTGTCTCTACCATTTCCTCCGTCTGCAATCCCCTCAGGTAGGCTGCTCTGGGAGCTTCTGGTCCCTCAACTACAAAGTGGAGATGCCACCCACTTTAAGGGTTTGCTGTGAAGATCAGGTACAATAGTACACGAAGGACGTTGCCCAGTGCTATAGGTGTGGTTCTGCAGCAATACAGGCCCCTTCCCCATGTCCTCACCTTCCTTACACACGCTCTGTCCTTGCCCTTGAGGCAGCCAGACAGGCTACACCTGTTAAACAAGGAGGCGACCCCTCCCTTTCTTCCCCCACCGCACCCCAGCTAATTTTATATTTTAAACTCCAAAAGAACAAAAACTTATCATCCTGCATTTTTTCCATGCAGAGCCAGGCACAGAACATTTGTAATAATAGCTGCTTGCTAACAGCAATGCCTGCACACCCTACCCTGGCCTTTTGCTGAAGGCAAATCAAAGGCCAAAGCCTCCCCTGCAGGAAGGCAATTGTAGTGTGAGCTCTTAATTCCATCAAAAGGACCTGGAGGGAAGCCGCCCTTCTTAGAAGACGAAGAGACTATCTCTTGCACCGTTCCCAGCTCCCGCAGAGTGAAAGTGTGCCTGGTGAGTGATTCTCTCTTCCCCTGCCTTTGGCGAGCCTACACCAGCAGAGAGAGGTGCAACCCAAGCTCCAGACATTGATCATCCTTGGAATTCCTGTCTTTGTGGCCTGGAATCCTCAACACGCAGGGGCCTGGCGCTCTATGGTGGGCTCTACCCTGGGCTCAACCTGGAGAGTGATGGAAGCTCCTAGTCAAATTCTAGCGGGACCAACATGGAAATGGAGGGAATGTGGCCCATGCTGGGGCACGTCTCATCTGCTCTCTCTGCATTAGATGCTGCTGGTGCTCTGCTCAGATCCCTTCACCTGGTGATGCTCCCCTCCCCAGCTGCTAACAGCTGCAGCCTTCTCCTGACAATTGCCCTTGACCCAAGCCGGGTTGCCTTGACCAATACCCCTTGGTCCAGAAGGGCCTGGGAGGTAACTCCCTCACCCCCAGGCAATTCTCAGCCAACGATCGATTGATTTAGGGGTAGAAATGGCCAATTTCCTTGTCTCCAGGTGGGACAACTCCGTGGCACCGTTTCTGCTCCTGAGCTCCCTGTGGGTCAGGCTGAATCGACATCTTTGCTGAGCTGCCTCCTGCCCTACCTTTCTTTCCTTGCTCCTGCACTGGGTTCCCCAGAGAGCACTCCCTCCAGGCAGTTCTTGCCCAGAACACCACATCAGGCTCTGCTTCTGGAGAAACTGACCCAAGACAGTCTCCTTCCCTGCCTCTCAGGAGTCTTCCCCAAACAGCCAGGGTGACAACAGAACTCACAAACAAGGGAGTGCCAAGTACCGGGGATGCTAACACCCCTGTCAGAGGCAGAGGCAACAGTCGGCAGCGGACTCAACCCGTCTGGGGAAATCCCAGCCTCTGACCCTGCGAGGGGCCCGGGAATCAGAGAGGACACTGTTGGCTCCTTTGGGTCGCTCCAATCTGGGGAAGCAGAGCCTGGGTCAAGGCCGCCACTCAGGAAGCCAACAGATCCTGCAGTCCCCCCTAGTAGCCCATCACCCTGCAGCTGGGGACCCAGCGGCCCCCACCGAGAACAACCTTCGTCACATCCAACACGCCTCCACTCCCCAACAGGAGAATGTGACAAGTCTTCCTACGAAAAGAGAGACCAAAGATCAGCGACTGTAAGAGTGCCACACAGGGTAGGAAAAAGTCCTGGAGGACAGCGAGAGTACCCCAGAGACAAGAAGGCTCTCCACTGGGGTGTTGCAGTAACTCCAGTGATCTTGGGTTTTCCATGTCACACTGGCTCAGGGAGAAGGAGGACGTGCTAAACATTGGAAATCACAGCAGTGACTGCTAAACATCCAGCGGCATCCAGGTGCCCCCTCCCCGCTGTATTTAGGAGGGAGATTGCAGGCTGTGGGGGCCCCTTGGGAGAGAACAAAGCCAGAGGAAAGGCAGAAACCCGGTGAACCTGTGTCCACAGAAGGTCACCGACAGAGCGAGGATAAACACTTTGTCCCAAGCAGTGAGCGCATGTTGGACTCCATCCAAGGTGGGGACATATTATTACTCTCCTCAGAATGTGATTAGCATCCCAAGAGCCAAGGTGGGCGGATGGAGAGGAGATAAAGGTCGCAGGAGAGTGGGCGAGGAGTCCAGCGCCCAAGGCCATGGCATTGGTGAGACCCCTCCTCCCTCACCTTGCTCCTTCACTGAGAAAACCTGGGAATGGACTGAGGTTGAGAAAGTCACATAGAGGTAAGGACACCTGCGTGTCCCCAAGGAGTTAGGATGACATTGGTGGCAGGAGAGGTGAGGGACCGCCAGTTTCGAGTCTCCAGAAAGACGACACATGGAAAGAGTATGGAGGGGAGAAACAAAATGTGGAGGGATGAAAGGGAGGATGTAAGGTCAGAAGTGGGACAGGAGATGGGGCCAGGAAGGCGTGGACACAATGAAGCAGGAGAAATAACAATATTATTATTATTGTAATATTTACAACGACGTGGAGACTTGGGGAATCGAAGCTAGAGTTTCAGAGTCTCTCTTTCCTATGGGTCTGTGAAGGGGGATGCTCAACACTTTTCAAAGAAAATAAATAAAAAGATTAAAACTTTGAAAATGGTGGACCAAGTTCAATGTGTATGTAAATGATCCAAAAGGGTCCTCACACAGTTTTTGTTGGTTGCCTGTTTGCGCTCGGGCCCGTAGTGTATCATGGAAAGGGACATTAGATGGTGCGACTTGCTACCCGGGGAACCTTAAACAAGATCCTTAACCTCAGTGCCTCAGTTTCCTCTTCTGTGAAATGGGAGTAATCGTAATATCTACGTCTTTCAGTCATTATAACAAGTATGATAAAGTACAGAAAGTTTCTAGCACATAGCAGGCCCTCAAAATATGCCTCTTTCCTTCTCTCATGGTCAGAAGAGCAATTGCAGAGGTGAGACACGTGAAAAAGTCAAGAAGCCAGGCAAGCACCACACAACAAGGTAAAGGAACGGTAGAGAAATGTCTCGAGGAAATGCCGTGATGAGGTATCAGGTAATGGTACAGTTAACACGAAGAGAGACTCTTGTCTGGGGGAAAAAAAAGGTAGACGCTTTCACAATATGGAGCAAAAAAGAGATACTGAAGAATTTATAAAGCTTTAAATTCATAATGTGGTTCATCCCCAATGTGAAAACTGCTGGTTAAAGAAAATACGAGGTTTCAGGGGAGAGAGAACAAAGCCTGTCCCCAGGCTCCGTATGGAAATGGCAGAGACCCAGGACCACCTGAACTGGGAGAGTCCAATTGTAAGAGTCCTTCTTCTGGGAGACTTGGGTGGCAGACGAGGGGAGATCTGAGATCAAGGGTCCGACGTACAAAGGAATCACTTTATAAGTTTTATAAAATAGCAAAGACAGGAATGAAAAGGGGCACAGAGACCAATAGAGTTAAGGACTTAAGGGAGAATATTTGAGAACTAAGTTAGACACAGTAAAAAGAATTGTCGCACAGCGATTAATAATAAAATCAAGGCCATTTAGTAAAAAAATAAGAAAAAATCTCTACAAGGAAGCACATAGGGACCCAGAAAATGGATAAGGGATACTTTGTGCTCTGAGGTCTCTTTATTTAGCAAGTCTCCAAATGTAATATTTTTAAATTAATAGAGTAAGACAGAGAGAGGGGAAAAAAACAGAAAGAGACGAGAATGGCTGTGGAGAAAAGGAAGCATGGTTGTTGGGAAATCTCGTTCCCAAAAGGTGTCTTCAAGGGGTTTGTTTTTGGCAGCTCAATTTAAATATTATCCCTAAGGATTCTCCAGTTCACACCATGAAGGCAGAAACCCCACCCCGACCAATGGGCTGGAGGGACGAAACCAGAGCCATCGGTCACAGGCAGCCGGGCCCGCAGCCTTTCTGGAAACAGCCAAGTCGATACCGAGTTGGAGGGGTCGGCATCTATTTGTGTCATTTCTTTCATCAGTACATTGAGAGCGTGTTGGGATCCTGTCATGTCCAGGCACTGTGCTGGGAGGTGGGACCGCCACTCCTGCCCACGGAGCACTTAATTCTGGAGGGGAAACAGACACACACACGGCTGAGACACAGGATGATCACTGCCCGGGAGGGGCACAGGAGAGTTGCAGGGCTGGGCCCAGAAGAGTCCTTGGAGATCATTTGATCCACCCATCCCTTGCACAGCCAAAGAAACAGAGGCAGAGGGAGATGAAGTGGTTTGTACAAAGCCACCAGGCAGTGGCTTCTGGAAGCTAATCTTGCTCAATACGCTAATACAAAATCAGTTTTATCTCCACAAAGAGTTTGGCAGCCTTCACAACAGTGTCCGGCTACATCCATAGAGTTTCATGTTGCAAGGTAGCATTTCTGATATTTTTAGCAAGTAGATTCCACGGGTTTAATAATAATGCAGCCACTTGTCCATTCTCTGCCCTCATCCCCCACCGTAAATGATTCGGCAAATTCATCCCAAAAATAAGTGGGGAAAGAGAGCAAGGGAGGAGCCTGAGGGAGCCAAAGCAAACGTGTGCGTGGCGATGGGTGCGGAGAACACCCTAGTTAGCACGCACCCTCCTCTCCTGGCATCGGTGTTTCTCATCCCCATGCCTGTCTTACGTCCAGTCCCCAGGCAATGTGTGGTATCTCTGGCATGTTTTAAAACTTTAAGTAAAAAGTGATATCATCCTGTCTCTAGAAATTTTCGTAACGCCCTTCCCGTAGCCACGCTGCGACTGCCCGGATCCACCAAGACTGCTCATTAGGTTGGCAGTGGGCTCTGTTTCGAAGCTTCTATCTTGAGGGCGGGGATCTCAGTGAAGATCCCACACGAGAAAGACACCACCACCGTGGTTCTGTTACCCAAGAGTGAAGCCAGAACCTGCAGGGACTGATACCCTTCCCGTGGTCTTTTCCCCTGGGCTAAGAGTGGTGCTCCATCCGCACTGGTTTCCGAAGGAGCAACGGCATATGGGCTTCTGAAGGCAGAATTAACTTGAGTCATTACATGAGGGTGTTCTCAGCTGAGTGCCCTAGAGTAAACAGTAATTACACGTTCCTTCAAGATTACTCTCAGCCTGAGACGGGGAGAGAAGAGAGTCGTGGATGGCTGACCACGATACCCCTCATGTGCACACAAACACTCAGGCTGGTCACAAGTCTGGATTCGGAATTGTCCCCCAAGAGCACGATGTCAGTTCCATGAGTCCCTTGACATATACAAATCGGGCCTCCTCGGAGCCATCAGAAATTGCCCTTACCCTATTCCCAGTCTCCTCTCCTTGCTAAGTACTTCCTAAAGAGGCACCATCGAGTCTGTGGAAAACAAGCACTCGCCCCTTAGTCACTGTGCAAGGACTGTGCTGAAGGAGTGGGCCTGTGCCGAAGCTGCACTCCAGGGCTCTGAGTGCCTATGGACACAAGACAACCCGTGTCAACAGTTTCCTACCTTCACATCTGACTGCGGCAGCCATCAGTGTTAGGCTACGAGAGCAGGTTTCCATGGCAGGTACACGGCTTTGCCAGATCACCCAAACCCCAGCGAGGCAACGTGAGGATGCTCACTCGGTTGCTGGATGTGAAAGTGGAGGACAAGGGTGTATTTTAAACCACCTCTAGAGTAGCACTTTCTGCTACAGTTGTCAGCTGTCCAAGGGGGCTTTGGGAGGAACATACGGACTTTGAAAGTTTCCTCCCTCTTGGCCTCTTTGGCATGGGGCCCTGCAAAATGATTACAACGGCCAAAATGTCATCGTCATCATCCACAACAATGGCTTTCAGAGTTTGTTATCTAGCCGGCAGTGTTCAAGAGACTTTACATGGGTCTCCTTTATTCCTCACAACAACTTGATGAGGAAGGTGTTCTCAACACACCCATTTTACAGATGAGAAAACAGTGTGAAGTGGGGAGGCTTGGAAATCTGCCCAAGGTCACAGCTGGTGCGAGATGGATAAGGGTCCAATCGCTTGGCTTTAAAGCCTGTTTCTCACGCAAACTGCTTCATGGAGGTCACTATGCAAGGGAATAATTTAAGACTGGTAAATATTTCCATCTTTAAAGGAATGTTTATCCTTGTATTTTTATTTTAGCTTCATGACAATCCTGTAAGATACTCAGGTATCAGCCCCGTTCAGCAGGTGAAGAAATTAAGCTTCAGGGAAGTTACGGATTTGCGGAGCTCATTCCATTTGGCAACTCCCCTCCCAAATCTCAACTGTGCTCCTCTGTTCTGATGCTGCCAAAGGACTTTCAGCAAACCTGAAGGTCCAGGTGCCCCAGCATTGGGCTTCTCCAGACACGTAGAGGCCTAGATGAAACTGCCGCCGGAGGACTGGAAAGCGAGGAGGATTAAGACCACAGAGGCACAAAACTAGGGTCTCCACAAACTGAAACCAAAATTCAAAACACAGAGTTCGGATACTTGTTTTTGGGCAAGTAGTGCTGAGCAGTTTCCACTAACCCCCTAGATGTGCTTATAGACAGGTAAGGTGAGGACAGAGACGAAACAAGGAAAATGATGGTAAAGCCGCAAAGCCCAAGAAAATTCACGTCTGGGCCCAAGGCCCTGGACGAAAGGGACACAGGCTACCTTACTTACTGGTCTATCTTACTGGCTGTATTAGGAGCACAATGTATTGGGTTCACCATGAGCAACGGTTCTAAAAATGCAAACTTTTAGAGCTGCAGGGAGATCTCCTGCCATGTCTCATTTTGTGATTGAGGGAACTGAGGCCCGGAGAGCGTGAGCACCTTAATGACCAGTGATCCTGGGGTTGGAACGGGGCTGGAAGACCCGGTGCCTGCGTGCTTCCACGGCACACCAGACTGTCCCTCTGACCATCAGAGTCTGCAGGCGGAAGCAGCCCTCAACGCTAAGCCTCTTTCCGGTTGACTTTACCTTTTTATTTCAAAATAATTACAGATTCACAGGGAGTAGCAAAGCAAATGTTCAGGGAGGCCCTATGGACCCTTCATTCTGCCTCCCCCCCGCAGCTGATTTGTGTGCATACAAAGTCCATAATTTTAATATAACCTCAGATATACATGGGGCGATAGGTCCTCTCTGAGACTGACTTAGGAGCAAACCGTCCCTGACATTTCTCTCTGGTACCTCATCCTGCCCCCTCATTGCCATAAACCCTAAAACACACACACACAACACGCACACGCACACAGCCTAATCAGCAATAATTTCACTCCTGAATATTGCTAGAAAGACCACTAAGCCAAGCTAATCAATTGTCTCAGCCAGCCACTCGTCCCCAAGAGATGCCTGGACTCTTCATTGCTATCATTTAACCCTCAGCAGCCTGAGTGTTCATCCTCTGTCTTCCAAATGAGGGCAGGAATGCCGTTTGGGAAGAATCTGATACCTAAAATGATGTTCATAACTTGACACCTTTCAAAAGCCTTGTCTGTGCTAATGGAAGCAGACACTTTGGAAAACTTCAGAAGGAAGGTCTGCTTCTCATGTGCACCACCCGGGACCAGAGTGGTTAAAGCAAGAGGAGGAGCGCGGGAGCTCTGCAGAGTTTGAACAGCCAGACGAGGCAGGTACAGCTCAGAAAGGGGAGAGGAGAGAGCATGACAAATGAGGGAACTATTCACAGGAGAGAGACCAGTTTAGCAATTAAATTTGACATCGACTTAGACAAAGCTTCCTTACTGAACAGAATAAAATTCTTAGGAAGATTTGTGCACATATGAATAAAAGACACTTTCCATTTTTTTTTTTTCCTGGACAGCAGACCGTGAAAGCGGGAGAGAGGGACAAGGAAGGGAGAAGGACTGGGGTAAGGACAGTGATCCACGGGTCACGAGCTGGCGTAGTGGTTAAGGCAGGTGGACATTCGTAGCTTCTGATCGCTCCTTCCGTGATTAAGGGATTAGCAGCGCCCCCTTGAGAGAAGAGTTTATCCACTCTGCACACATTTATTGAACACATACTATGTGCCAGGCGCTGCACTAGGCACTGTGGAATTCAAAGGTGCATAGTAAGAAGCAAACAGGGAGGCAGTGACTGCTACAGTTAGCAGCAGTACCTACCCACTGCTCGGAGCAGAGGGGAGTGAGAATATGGGACACTGTAGGTTTGGGCGGCACTGTGATACATGTTCCGGATGCACTGCTTCCACCAGGAAGCAAATGCCTTGTCAGTTGGGAGAGAAAAGGAGGAGGGGCGACAGCCTTGCAGCGTAGTGAGTCTCCGCACAGACACATGAGCAGTGATGTGGATGTCAGGACTCGGGGCACCTTGGGAGAAGACACCTCTTGCAGGAACTCCGGTGCTGCCCACTTGGCTCTTGGATTCATTTGTCAAACGATCATGTTGAGAGGGAGAGGACAGAGCCGTCACCTGCCACCCTATACACTCAGCCCATTGGCTTCACAGCCGGGCCTGGTGTGGATGGCTCTGCTGGGAGACCCCGAACCGCCCTTTGAGGATGCGGGGTGGAGAGGGGTGCAGGAGTGACTGGGAGACCAAGAACAAAACTGCTCACTGGGAGTCGAGCCGGGGCCTAGGGAGCACAAACAGTCAGGCCTTGCTCTGACTGAGGGACGCTGCCTACAGCCCCGTTCACACCCTCTGCTCTCCCGCAGCGGTTTCACAGCCCTGACTTCCTTTCAGGTTAGAGGGTCTCCTAACGGAACAGCCCGCTGGAGGATGGAGCTGTCTTGCTGACACAGAACTCTGCTCAGCCAACATTCGGGGAAAACAGCCCCTGAGAGGGAGCGTGTGCGGAGCCTGTCTCTAGCGGCGTGGCATGATGTGTGTGCAAGTGAGTGCTCATGCTGAGCGCATGAAAGCATCAACACCAGGGCTGAGCGCTTTGCATGCATTGCATCTTCCCAACAAGCCTATGAGGTCGGTTCTATTGTTATCCCCATTTTGCAGATGGGAAAAGTGAGACCTCGAGGTGTTCAATAGCTCAAGTGCAGCAGCTGAGAAAGGGTGGTGCCGGGATTTGAACCCTCGCTGTCTGATGTGGAAGGCGTGCTGGTGACCACAGCTCTGTACTGTCCACCGAGGCACGTGTCAGGGAAGAGGGCAGAAGGACAGACTGACAAGGGGGAACGAAGCATAGCGCCTGCTCTGTGGCGCTCCTGGTCTGCTGAGGGCGACTCACAGAAACGAAGGAGCTCACCACA
This sequence comes from Propithecus coquereli, assembly GCF_000956105.1. NCBI lineage: Eukaryota > Metazoa > Chordata > Mammalia > Primates > Indriidae > Propithecus > Propithecus coquereli. Next base: position 16,231,382 of record NW_012150840.1, on the reverse strand, counting down.
GGGGTGGAGGCAGCAATGGAGGGAGACGAGTTGGGGGCTGTGAAAGCCCCAGGAAGAGGGAGAAGGGTTCACAGAAAAGCTGATGTCGACGTGTTATAAACGCCACCTTGACATGGAAGGGTGTGTACGAGACTCCCAGGCCGGCGAGCAGGAGGCACTAGGAGAAAGGACAGTGCCCAGGCACAGGGGAAACTAAAAGCCAAAGATCCTACAGCAAGAAAGTCAGCTGCCTGGTACCTCTGCTGACCTCGTGAAGCAGGGAAAAAAGGCCCAAGTGAAAGAAATAGAAACTGCTCACTTGGTCGGTGGCAGGAAAAAAAGACACAGCATTCAGAATCCCCTGTGTCAGGGACTCCTGCCCTTCCTTTCCACGCTGAAGAAAGAACCCTCACTCCCAGCCATATGGCTTTGACCGTCCCCTCTCCTCTGCTATACTCCGGAGAATGAGGGGAGAGCGAGGCCAGACACTTGCCTGGACTCAGACTCCTGACCTCAGCTTGGCTTTGACAGTGCTTGACCTCGGCCAAGATGCCCCTCGAGTTCTCTGGCTGGTTCGCCTGGGCACAGTGAACCAGATGGGCTCTGAGGTCCTCGTGCGAAGAAAGCCAGCAGCAGGACTGAGGGACTGAGGGACAGGGACCCAATCCCAGACCAAAGGAGGAGCAGGGTCCTGTGGAGATGTTAATTGACTTGCAAAGGGGAAGACGGAGCCCTCGGCATTGCAGGGGCAGGACCGGGGTGGGGGAGAATCTGCTCCTCCAGCCCCACCAGGCTGCCAGGGGAGCTCTCCAGCTCCTGGCAAATTGAGCCATACTCCTGTCTCGTGCTCTTACCTCCGGACTGGAGCAGAAGTGATTTGGGGAGTTGAAGGCACACAGCCCCTCCAGGCCCTTGGTGAACCGGGGACCCGCATCTGCTACGGGGCTGCGGGAGACTTATTTCTGAACCCGTCAGCTGACTGCAGCTTCGGAGCCTCCACCAGTTTTCATTTTTGCTTTGTGAGATGATAGTCTCTCCCCTGCTCCACGCCGCTTTCCACTTTACGGAGCACAGGAGTTGTTCTGCAGCCTGGAAATGCTGATGGCTTAACTGGTTTAATTTTTTTTTTCCCCAGCAGCCCTGAGGGGTTTTAACTCTTTCCTCCTCAGAAACCCTGCTTTTGGAGTCGAATGTTTAAACTCTCACTGGGAGACTCATAAATATTCGGAGTCACTCTCTCCCTCTCTGTTTGATTAGGAAATGAGCCTTTAACTCAATGTAATCCCCAAGCCATTAACAAAAAAGCCCTCAACAGCTCCACTATTAGAATTTCACTCTTAACCCGCTGAGGATTGAATTAGATTAACATAACTACCCACAATCTGAGTTTATTTTCTGTGCCAGATAGAAATGTGTTTTCGAGAAAGGCGAGCAGGGGGAGGGAAAGCAGGAGGGAGAGAAAGAGTGAGGATAATGAAATGTAAAAATAGAGATAAGAGAAAGATGGACAGAGACACTGTAGGAGAGAAGTGATAGGGAGAGAGCTGCCCGTGGTCTTTGGTTTAAAAATGCTGCCAGCTGCCATTTTTTTATTTATGGGGTATTTGGAGAGACCTCAACTATGTAAAATGGTTTGAATTAGGGGAGCTCTTTCCAGGTATCTGCAGCTCCTTCCTCCGGGAGATTGATGGTCCCGCACCTGAGCCTGCTGTCTTCCAAAGCACCTGCTCATTGGCCCCTCTGTCCCCAATTTGGGAGGAGGTCAGGACTGGATTCCTATGTGCTCAGGAAGGGGGGACACATAAAACCACAGTGCATGCACACAGGCAACTGCTTGTTTACATTCAGAGAAATAAACAATGACAAGGATGGAATGGGTTAGATTTTGCGGACATGAAGTCACAGACAGCCCCATGACCAATTGCATTTAAGAAATCAGTTGGGAAAAAAAATGAGTTTGATGGGAGCTCGGACCACATAAAATTAATCGTTACTGAAGCAGAAACTAAGTAATCAGAGGCTGCCTTATGCAAATGCACTGAAGTTTCCCCCAGCTGCATCTCTAGAAGTAAGCCCAATGGGGACAAACCACATCCCCAACTTGAGAATGAAAGCCAGGCCCCTGTGTCACACTGCTAAGCAAGCCCCCACCCCACCTAAAAGCATCTAACAGGTAGCCTAAGGAAAGGGTAGTTCCTACTTAAATGTTCCAACAAATATTCTTCTCTCTCGGCCATTAAGGCTACTGAGAACACAGGACTTGTTCAGGAATGCAGGGCTCTCTCCCACTGCATTTCGCCACGAGTGAGGGCCAGGCCGCTCCAGTGTGCTTGCTGGGGAGGGCAGGGAAGGATTTGCTCTTGTACTAACAGGTTAAAAAAATGCCACACTTTCTCTTAAAAGCCAATGAGATCTGAAAGTCCTACAAGTTCAGCTCTGCCAACAGCGGACTGCTCTGATTTCTGAATGCAATGTCTCAATCACTCGATTCACTTGAGCTTTAATTAACAATAACCCACCAAATCCCACTTCAGCCTTATTGTGAGAAAACCTTAGCAGGATGTGTTTATCGAAATAGAGTCCCTTGGAATAAGAAAAATAAATATTACATGTGCTACATGTTTAATATACTGTAACTCCTGGCTATTGTTGAGTTTTTTTCCCTTGTATTCCTTAGACTTTACCTTCCATACAAGGTCTTAAATAGTGACATTGACCCCTCTTTACACAAAATTCCTTATTCTGAATTTCTCCACGGATGAATGTGGTCTTACTACCTGAACATGGACGTTTACCTTCTAATTTCTTCTTTCTTCCTGATCCCCGGGACCCCTTCCAAAATAATGAATGAATGCATTTAAGACATTAATAACCCTAAATAGAATGCAGGTGAAAATAAGGACCCAAGCAAAGTCAAGGTTTCATAAAAGCCAGAATAAAAATGAGATCAAATAGCCTCTCTAAACTTCTGTGTGTATATCCATATTATTTAACTTTCCTCAAGTTAGTTTTGCTAATAAAACTATTTTGTTTGTAATAAAAAAGAATTCAGACGTCTTTGCTTCACTTAGTGCTTTTAAATTGTCAACAAGATTGTTTGTTAGGATATTGTTTTCCCAAACAAATCAAGAAGCAGTCCTCCTACCACAGCATATGGTAACCATTGTATACATAAACAGAAACCCGTGGTAAAAAGAATTGAGGTAAGTGTAAAAAGTTGTACATAGTATACATTAGGCATCATCACATAATTTTTTCCAAAATTTAGGGCTACTATTCCTTTGTAAATACTGTAAAGCAAATCTCCCCAAGTGCAGGATTTGGGGTAAACACTATCCATTACGCAGAAACTAAAGTTCCAAATGTTCCACAGGAGGCTCGTGGCAGGTAAGCCCCTGGGCACAGATAGCGGCTGGCGGGTGCCATCCCGGGGCCACCGATGGGCACACAGAGCCCGCACACTGTTTGAATTGTCTGAAACAAGTACAGCTTTGACAAGAACCGTGATATTAAGTTTCCTCCTTCGGGAAGGATGCAGAGCCCTGCACTCAACAGCCCTCCACACCTGGCTTCATCCGCCCTGAGACTCTTCCTCCCCCAGCCCCCACCCGAGTTCCCCTTTCGGGATTAAGAAAACACGCCAAATGAGGGAGCCAACGACAGCCTGGAAGGCAAGACAAATCGTCAGCTCCCAACTTCTCTCAAAGCAAACTCAGAGGGGGAGAAATAGTCATTTTCTTTGAGGTACCAGAGAAAACTGGTCATTGGGCCATGGTGACTCTCCCTGAACCTGGAAGCTCCCAGAGTGAGCCCAGGTCTGCCAGGGGCCCTCCTTCGTCACCTGTCCTGTGGGAACTGGGTCTTCCCCCGCTGTAACCTTCCCCAGCTCACCGAACACCGGAGCTGCCGGCAGATAAACTTTTCACGCTGGGAGACATAAGCACCCCGCTGAGCCGCACGTAAACTTTCCCTTGCCCTTTTGATGTACTTTTGCTCAGTGAAAACAAGTAAAAATAAAAGGGAACCTACTGATTCCAAATGAGTTTGTGTCACCCGTCCCGCCCAGCCATCCCGGGACCCTCTGACCTTCCCGAGACAGGCTGAGAAAGACAACATTTTCCTCTCGGCCACGCAGGGATGCGTTAGAGTGAGGAACACCAGGATGAAAGAGCGCGCGTGGGGAGGTATTTTTATCCATTGAGAGAGAGAGAGAGGGAGCAGGGGGGGTGTGGGGAAAAGGACAGAAAGGTGCAGGGCAGAGTCTGGGGGAGGAGAAGGGAGAAGTTCTGTTACTTACATGCTTGGCTGCGGGGAGGACGGGGCTGGCGCGGAACGTGTACCCCTCAGGTGTTTCCAGTTGCTGATGACTCGTGGCTCCGCTCCTCCGGCACCAGCTGACAGTCCCCTGTCTGTGTCTCTTTGTGACTAAGGACACAGTACTCCCAACCTATAAATAGATCCCGACTCCGTGATTGATATAACAGGCAGCTGACACACACACACAAAAAATCCCACAACCATAACCAGGTCTTAAACAAAACAGCAAAAAGCTCTAGACTTTCAATTCCACCGAGCCCCATGCAGACTCCACAGCCACTGATGGGCACAGGAAAGCGAGGAAGAAAAATGTATGATAAAGGGGAGGGGGAACTGGGGGGAGGGCAAGAAACAAGGGGGGTGTGCGAAAGACAATGACTTCTCTAGTGGTGCGGCTGTCACTGGGGTCACGGGAGAGCTGGTGATTGATGGTCGGCGGAGAGCGAGGGGCGGAGCCGGGGTGGGAGGTCTTGACCTCCAGAAGGAGAGGCCCCCCCGGGATCCTGAGCCCGTGGCCCTGTCAGGGCTGGAGTCAAAGTCCTGACTTGGGAGCATTCGTCAGCTCAAGTGCTTTCCACGAAAGTTTCCATTCCTCCTGCCAAATCAGGAGGCAGAGAGGGAGTGCAGCCTTCCTAGCGCAGGGCCGGGCAGGCTTCTTGGGGGGAGAGCAGAGGTTCCCGGAGGGTGGGAAAGTGCAGGTGGCTGGGGAGGCAGGGCCTCTGTGAAGGCCAGGAGATGGCATTCCCAGCACAACCGCCCAAAGTCGAAAGGCCTTGGGGGTGCTGCTGTCTCTGCTTTTTCCAGAAAGAGTTCCTAGGCAATCAAGTCATCTGCAAAGGTTTCTTTTTCATAAAACGAGCCCCACTCTTTGGGATACTGAAGGGTCTCTAAGAAACACTGCCTGCCTCAGTTTCTACAAAGTCGGGGCAGCTTCCCTGGGACAATCCAGCCCATCTCTGAAGGCTGGGCCAAGGGGCAAAGTTTCCAGAAGGTGGAAGAATCGTGGAGAAGTGACACAAGTATGGGTTATCCAGCAGTTATCCAGGTGAGCACAGGCTACCCCGGGGACTCCTGTCTGCCATCTGGAGACCCACTTGCTTTGATCACTCAGGGTTACTGGCCTTGATTTTCTGGGTTACTCACGCATGTTAATATTGGCAGAATTTCAGGCAAGGTTCCCCTTCAAGAGGGCTCATGGGACCAGTCTCTTGCTGGTACAGTAAGGGACAGGCACTTTATAACCCTTAAAACTTCCCGATCCCCAATTTAAAAAAATAAAAATGAAATTCAACCTCCTCTTCATGTTGGATCCAATCCCTTACTCTCCAGGTTAACGGAAACTATGAGGATGGAATGGTACCTGAGCTATTGAAGTCAAAAGCCTTCTAATAGGTAGAACCTCAAATATTTCCACCGGGAGCCTGCCGTTGGAATATAAGCTCCAAGAGGGTAAAGACCACGCGTTTGTCTTATTCGCCACTGCAGCCTCGGTGCCACTACGATACCCGACACACAGTAGGACCCTCCTGAGTATGGATTGATTGAGCGAATGAATGAGTGATACCTAAGACACTACCATTTGAGTCATTCCTTTGGACCAAGACACTCTCTAGAAATAGACACTCTCTATGCCTGTATTATGAGAATTGGGAGGGGAACTTCAGGCAGACATAGTCTGACCAGCCATGTCTTTACCCGTAGTCTTGTCTGAGAACCACTGTGCTTCTGGGCACCCGGTCCGTGTGGCCAGTGGTCGGCCACCCACCATGCCCCTCTAATCATGCCTGGCCACCCCCGGGGTTCTCCGCGAGCTCAGTTGCTGGAAAGCAGATAACCCTGCAGAGACAGGGCTCCAGAGAGATTTCCATGCTGGTGACCGGGGTTGTAGCCACGTAGGCACACATTCACCACCAGGTTCCTTCCCACGGGGAGCCTTTCTCTTCCGATGCAGACTGAGGACTTCCCTTCATGATTTGCTTTCTCCTCAAATTCTCCAGCTGTGCCCATCGGGATTCTCACCGAGCCCTCACTGAGCTCTGGCAGAAGCCACCCCGCCTCTCCGAGGGCTTCCACAGCCACCCGCACCAGCCCTGTCTGGAGCAAGGGCTCTGTACCTGGGCTGAGCCCAGCCACTCCTGCTCACGGCATCCCCTTTAGGAAGCCCTTGGTTTTGGCTTTATCTCTTGCCCACTTCCGACTCATCCCACAGGCTCAGGCTCAACTCTCCCGACTGAGCCGAGGCTTAGTGTCCGCCCCTCGAGGCTGCCCCAGGCCAGTGAGCAGTGGCGTCTCTCTGCTCACACAGGGCTCTGGTGAAGGCAGGCTGTTGTCACAGGAGACCACAGGCCTTTGATTTTGGGAGGCTCTTAATGGCTTCACTTTCTCATCATAAAATCTCTCCCACTTCAAGGACCAGGTCCTTGGCACCACTCGGAGCAGACACACATACAGACACCCCCTGAGCCTATCTGACTTGGCGGTTAAGGCACAGACTCTGGACTGGGACACCCTATTTATTGGGAAACTCTGATGAATCCCTTAATTTTTCTGCACTTCAGTTTTCTCACCTGCAGTGTAGAATTCTAAGTGTCTGCCTCCTAAAACTGTCATGAGGACAAAATGACTCAACACAAGGGGATGCTTAGAGCAGTGCCTGGCACACCCAGTGTCCTCTGTAAACGCTCTGGGTGTCATTATCAGCCCCGTATGCACCCCTATGTTCACCCTGGACATGGCCCTGCCCACCTTGGCCATGTCACTAAAGCTTGCATTGTTCTTCCCTAGAAGCTAGAGGTTGCACCGACGGGGCAATGCCCACTGGCGAGACATGCTGTGGCCTGCAGAGCCTGGCCAGAGGTCAGAGGTCAGGAAGAGAAGACTGTGTGGGGACTTTTGGAGTTTTAGAGTGTGAGCCCAAAAGCAGGTGCAGAGAAGAACGGGAAGGCCCAGAGGGTCCCCAGTCTCTCTCCCTGCCTGTGCCTACCACCCAAGAGCCAGGTTCCATGACATACTCACCCCTCCCTCCACCACCCACACCTTTTCCCCAGAGATGCTCTGCCACCTTGGGTACTGTGGTGTCCCAGGACAGCTGAGCATTCTGCCTTGCGCCCACCATTCAGCGGTTGACCAGAACATGGCTTTTTAAAAAAGCAACCCAAATATTAATATCACTGCCAGCCTGATTACTTAATCTATTACTCCATGAGATTATGCACTCTACCTCCTCCTTCAAAGGAAATTCCAACTCCTCTGGGACTTCTTGAGTTTTCCCTCCTAAACTTTTTTTTTAGTGTCCAATATGTGTTTTTTCTTAACATTGCAAAATGCACATGACATAAAATTCACCATTTCTATATTTTAATGAACTCATAATTGTACATATTCATGATACATATTCATTTTTATACATATATACACTGTGTAATGATCAAATCATAGTATTTAGCATTTCCATCATCTCAGACATTCATCATTTCTTTGTGATGCCACCATTCAAAATCCTCTCCTCCGGCTATTTCGAAATATACCATACAACACTGTTATACGTGCCATAATCATCCTTCTGTGCATCAGCACACCAGAACTCATTCCTCCTGTCCAGCTGTGACCCGTTAACCAGCCTCTCCCCGTGCCCCTCTTCCCCAGCCTCTGGTGTCCACTCTTCTACTCTTCCTCTGTGAGATCAACTTTTTAGATTCTGCACATGAGAAAAGTCACCATTTTAAAGTACGCAATTGAGTGGCGGTAAGTACATTCACAACGTTACACAACTATCTAGTTCCAGAACATTTTCATCACGCCCAAAAGAGACCCCGTACACACCAAGCAGCCACCTTCCATTCCCCCGTGGATAAGTCTGCCAGGGCTGCCACAACAAACCGCGACAGACAGGGCGGCTTAAACACAAGAAATTTATTATTGCTTTAACACAGGAATTTTGGGGACCCCCAGCCTCTGCAACCACGAATCTGCTTTCTGTCTCTCTGGATTTGCCTACTCTGGATATTTCGTATAAACAGAGTCACACAGCAAGCGGCCCCTCCTAAACTTTTAACCTGATGTGTCTACTCTGTGGAAACAAGGAGGCCGACTGTTTTGCAGCACTTTTTATTGTGTGTGGTCTGCCTGGCCCTCTGCCTACTTCCACCCCGGTTCGTTACCTCCGTGTCTGGGGGTGAGCCTCCCGGCCTTAGAATTTAGTGACTATTCGTGAACACCTGCCGTGGACTCGCTGCTTCACGTGGGTTTCCTTGTCACGTTCTCACCGCACACCCACAGGGAGGATTATCATTCTCCCATGTTAGTTTGCAAGAGCTGAGTAATAACATACTAAAACCCAGGTGGCTTAAAACAACGGAAATGTATTGGCTCACAGTTCTAGAAGCTAGAAGTCCGGGACCAAGGTGTCGGCAGGGTTAGTTCCTTCTGAGGGCTGTGAGGGAGAACCTGGCCCAGGCCTCTCTCCTTGCCTGCGGGGTTTGCTGGCGAGCTTTGGCATTCCTTCGCGTGTAGATGCATCGCCCCAATCTCTGCCTTAAGCTTCCCACGGCGTTACGCCTGTGTGCCCGTCTCTGTGTCTAAGTTTCCCCTTTTTGTGAGGACACGAGTCATTGGGCTAGGGCCCACACTAATGATTTTATGTTGACTTGATCATCTGCAAAGGCTCTATTTCCAAATAAGGCGACATTCCCAAGTACTGGGGGTTAGGACTTCAACATCATCTGGGGAGACACAGTTCAATCCCTAATATCCCCTTTTACAGAGGAAGCAACTGGAAGCTCAGGAGGTCTTGCACGTGGTATGAGACAGTGCTGAGTGTGCGTCATCACGCAGAAACGACACAGGCAGAGGGAGGTAGCCCTTGACAGCGCCGTAGGGACGCGGGCTCCTCCACCGGCTCGGCGCCGCTGGGCTCCACTTGGCTCGCTCCAGTGTCATTAGTCCTGGCACATCAAGGTGACTTTACACTGTTTACAAGGGCCACCGAAGGTACAGCCGTCCCCCTCCCCCACCGCCTTATCAATTCCTTTACCTTTCAGAGTTCCCGAACACAGGGAGGGGCCGGCAGGGACCCGCAGCCTGGGAAAGGCCCGCGTTCACCTTATCTGGAAAGAAAAATCTATCTGCTTGGGGATAGACCTAAATACAACACATCGGTGCGGGTAAGCCATTAATCATCTCCCGCTGGGACACAGGAGACCTGAGAGCGGCTGTCGTGGGCGCGCTGGCTCTAAACCCAAGGGCGAGGATGAGCTGGAGGCACTGCTGGGCCCAGCCATTCCAGAGGGCACTCTACAGGCATGGCAGGTGCGGGTGACACAGCTCAACCCTGGTGCCATCGTGCACGGAGGAGCAGGCAGGAAAGGCAGTCTGAACCCCTCCAAAGGATGCCCCTGAAAGGAGGTCCTCCCACTGAAGCAAAGACCACTCCCTGGTGGAGACAGACTGCCTCTCACCCAGGAACCCACTTGCCAGGGGTCTTACCGGGCCCAGCAGTTTGCCACATGCCTACAATCCCCTGGGGTGAGGGGGGGTGCTGTATTCTTCTTAAAGGAAGGGGAAGTGCCAGAACAGGGACTCACGGCATAATAGGAGAGTCAAGTCAACAAATCAAAGGCCCCAGGCCCATACTCCTCTCCCCATTTCCTGCATTTTCCTACCCCAAGCGACCTGCCCTACATCCAGCCAGCCTGCATGGTGTCCCATGAACGAGCCGTCCTTACTGGGTGCATCCCTCTTTCTTAATTTCTATTCATTCTTCATGGTCCAGCTCAAGCGCGACATCCTACCTGTCCACTCCCTGCCCACAGGGGTCTTGGCTGTGAATCTCCCCCCAACAGCCAACATACATCTCATCTTCTCACGGGTATTTGCCTCGGGCTACAGAAACGCAGTAATGATTGGTGGAAAGGACTGCTCTCATTGCTTGGGCACCACCTATTGGGTGCTAAGGTCTGTGTACAGCACCTGATCTATATTGCCCCATTTAACCCTTAAAACTACGCTGATAGGCCAGGCGCGGTGGCTCACGCCTGTAATCCTAGCACTCTGGGAAGCCGAGGCGGGTGGATCGCTCAAGGTCAGGGGTTTGAGACCAGCCTGAGCAAGAGCGAGACCCCCGTCTCTACTAAAAAAAAGAAAGAAATGATCTGGACAACTAAAAATATATAGAGAGAGAAAAAATTAGCCGGGCACGGTGGCGCATGCCTGTAGTCCCAGCTACTCGGGAGGCTGAGGCAGGAGGATCGCTTGAGCCCAGAAGTTTGAGGTTGCTGTGAGCTAGGCTGACGCCACAGCACTCACTCTAGCCCGGGCAACAAAGCAAGATTAACAAACCAAAACTACGCTGATAGGCGGGGATTATTCCCCCAGTTCATGTTCTTGGAAACTGGCAGTCAGAGTGGTCAAGTGACCTGCCCAAGGTCACACAGTGGGTAAGTGGTAGAGCCAGAATTTGAACTCACCCCTGCCTGACTTGAAAGTCTGTGCTCTTAGCTTTTCTGCTATGCCTTCACCCCTCGCCAAGCAAGGGCCACATAATGGCACTTACAGTTCCTTACGGTGTTACTGAACTAAAGGAGTAGGATTTCCATCAAGAACACAGCAGGAAGGGAACGAGGGACACAGAGGGATGGGCTTGTGCTGACTGGGTGCACCCTGTGGGCTGCTTCCAGAGCTCAGGGCATCTCTGCCGCGGGTTTGTGTCTCTTCCCCTGGCTGAGTTAGAGAAGGACCTTAGAACCCAGTGACTTCTGGGAGATGCTCCAGTCATTGGATGGAACCTATCGGGAATAGTTAGATTTCCCAGTCTTTCTTGTAGGATGGAGTTGAACCCGGCAAAGAGAGATGAGGAGCAGGAGCAGGAGAAGGACTAAAAGTTTAGGAAAAGTCTCAGAGGTGGGTGTGGCCAGAGCTCATGCTGGCCGTGGACTCCGGCATCTCTTCTCAGGCCTTGCATCTTGGTTTCTTATAAATTGGGCATACAGATGCCTGATCCCAAACCTGCTCTGTCAAATAGGAAAGTTGAAGGTACCTGTACAATCCTAGCCAGCGATGAACGTGCTGTTTATTATTGTATATTTTTTCGGAGTTATCATTCATATGCTTTGGTCAAAATTAACAGAAACTGGCTATGGCCAACTTAAGCAGAAATAGAATTTATTGAAATGAGATCAAGTAACTCACAAAAACCAAAGGAAAGATTGAGGAAACTAGGGTGGCTCAGGGGGTCTGAGAACAGGATTTGGTGGGTGGATTCTTTGGGACACAGTCACCAGGATGAATTGAGCGCCAAGCACCTGCCTAACTCTGCTTCGCTCCACTCCAAGGCCAAAGGCCCCAGGAAAGATACTGATTGGCTCAGCCTGGGTGACGTGCCTCCAGGCACTGGGGTTAAGACCTGGATGGTGAGGAGGTGGGAGGGGTTGACAGCCCACCAAGACCATACACAGCAGGAGAAAAGTGATTCCCTGAAAGGCAACTAGAGTGCTGTTACCTCCCCAAAAGGAAATGGATACTGGTAGTCAAATTTTAAAGTAGAAATTGTCTAGGACTCTTAGGACTATGGATTTGCCGTATCAAAAGAAATCTCTGGGGATTGCCAACCTTTTGGGGGATAAAGAGATTGATGGCAGCCCCCGCCCCTAGCTCAGATAAACTTCTGTTCTTCCTCCTGCCCAAGGATAAGAGCTCCATCTGGACCTCCCTGCTCATCCCTCTCCAGGACTGTGTCCCATCAACTCCCCGCTCCCTCTCTCCCATCATCGATCCTTTCCAATGACTCTTTCCACGAAACTTGTCAAAATGCTTTAAAGTCTCCTCCATTCTAAAATCAAAACAAAACAGAATTGCATCCTGTTGGACCCTGCGTTCCCCTCAATCTATTTCCCTCCATTGTCAAATGTTACTCCCTGGACCACGGCTCTTACCTTTAGATTCTTGTTAATGTTTCCTACCGCGTGTGACCACACTGACAACCAAGTAATTGCACTACCATCAGTGTGCTCAGAGCCAGACTTAGCATCTTCTCCTAGACACTATCTCTTCTGTCTGTGCTCCCTCCTAACTCACAGCCCCACGATCCAGCCCACCCCCAAACTGGAAGCCTTCAAGTCATCCTTGACTCCTCCTTCTCCCTCCATTTCTAATTAACCACCACGTCTGGTCACCAGAATATGGTCCAACTTGAACTCATTCCCTCCTTCCTACCCCTTGGCCTTGCTTTATCTTAGGCTCTCATCAACTCTTAGCTGGACCATAGGAAGAGCCTCCTGATTGGTTACTCTGGCCCCATTCTCTTCCTCTCCCAAATCACTCCTACATAACCACCCAGGGCATTATATTCTTTTCTCTGTTTTATTGTGGTAAGAACACATAACATGATATCTACTCTCTTAACAAATGTTCAAGTACACAACAGAGTATCCTTAACTATAGGCACAGTGTAGCACAGCAGATCTCTAGAAATTACTCATCTTGTGTAACTGAAGCTCTATACATGTTGAAACAGCAACTCCTCATTTCCCCCTCCCTCCGCCCCCTTTCTGTTTCCATGAGTTTGACTATTTTGGATACATCTTGTAAGTGGAGTCACACAGTATTTGTCCTGTGAATGGCTTATTCCATTTAGCATAATGTCCTCCAAGTTCAATCCATTTTGTTGCATATGGCAAGATTTCCTTCTTTTTTTAAGGCTAAATAATATTTCACTGTATATATACATCACATTTTCTCTATCTATTCATCTCTTGATGGACATTTAGGTTGTTTCCATAGCTTGGCTATTGTGAGTAATACTATTATAAACATGGGAGTGTATATACTTCTTTGAGATTGTGATTTCAATTTTTGGGATATATACCCCAAAGTAGCATTGCTGGATCATATTCTATTTTTAATTTTTGAGAAACTGTCATACTGTTTTCCACAGTGCCACACCATTTTACATTCCTATCAACAATGCACAAGGGTTCCAATTTCTCCACATTCTCTCCAACATTTTTTTGTTTTTTAAAAATAACATCCATCCAAGCAGGTGTGAGGTGATATCTCATTGTGATTTTTATTTGCATTTCCTTGATGATTAGTGATGTTGAGCATATTTTCATATGCCTGTTGGCTATCTGTGTATCTTCTTTGGGGAAATATTTATTCAAGTACTTTGCCCATTTTTTAATCAGGCTTTTTTTGTTTGTTTTTGAGTTGTAGGAGCTCCTTGAATATTTTGGATATTAATCCCTTATGAGATATATAGTTTGCAAACATTTTCTCCCACTCTGTAGGTTGCCTTTCATCCTGTTGATTGTTTCCTTTGCTGTGCATATTTTTAGTTTGATATAGTCCTACTTATCTAATTGTGCTTTTGTTGCCTGTGCTTTTGGTATCAGATCCAAGAAATCATTATCAAGCTTTTTCCCTATGTTTTCTTCTAGTTCTACAGTTCCAGGTCTTAAGATTAAATCTTTAATCCATTTTGAGTTGACTTTTTATGTGTGATATAAGAGTCCAACTTAATTCTTTTGCATGCAGATATTCACTTTTCCCAACACCATTTCCCCATCGTATATGCTTGGCATCTTTGTCAAAGATAAGTTGACCATATGTGTGGGTTTATTTCTGGGCTACCTATTCTATACCATTGGTCTATATGTCTGTTTTTATGCCAGTGCCATACTGTTTTAATTACTATAGGTTTGTAGTATATTTTGAAATCAAGATGTGTGATGCCTCCAGCTTTGTTCTTGCTCAAGATTGCTTTGGCTATTTGGGGTCTTTTGTGGTTTCATATGCATTTTAGGATTGTTTTTTCTATTTCTGTAAAAAATGCCATTGAAATTTTTGATAGGGATTGCATTGAGTCTGTAGACTGCTTTGGGTATATGGACATTTTAGCAATACTGTTTTCCAATCCATGAGCACAGGATGGCTCTCCATTTGTGTCTTTAATTTCTTTCATCAATGATTTGTAGTGTTCAGTGTACAAGTCTTTCACCTCCTTGGTTAAGTTTATTGCTAAGTATTTTATTCTTTTTGAAGCTATTATAAATGGGATTGATTTCTCTTGCTAGAGTATAGAAACACAACTGATTTTTGTATGTTGATTTTGTATCTTGCAACTTTACATATTCATTAGTTCTAACAGATTTTGGGGGATTTTCTCTGTATAAGATCAAGTCATCTGCAAACAGAGATAATTTTACTTCTTCCTTTCTGATTTTGATGACTTTTATTTCTTTTACTTGCTAATTGCTCTGGCTAGGACTTCCAGTACTACGGTGAATAGAAGTGTCGAGAGTGAGCATCCTTGCTTTATTTCTGATCTTAGAGGAAAGGCTTTCAGTTTTTACCTTTGACTTGATGTTAGCTGTGAGCTAAGGCATTATTTTGAATCACAGATTTCATTGGATGAATTTTCTTGTTTAAAATCTCCAATGGCTCTCCATTTTCTATGGGATACAACCCAGGTCCTTTGCCTGGCTCTAACCTACATTGTTGGCCACATCTCTCACCATGCCCTGCCACATGAATATTTTGCTCGACATCATCACATTCTCTTTCATCCCTCTGCCTGGAACGCACCATTGTCCTTCATAACCCAGCTCCGGTGTCACCTCCTCTGGAGCCTTTTCCTACATTGGCCACTCCCTCCTCTGAACCCCTGAAGGATTGTGTGGCACACTCTATTAGAACACTTATCACGTGTGCTCACATGTCAGTCTCCACCCCTGGGATGTAGCTCCTGGAGAATGAAGACTTGCTTTTTTCTTGTTTATATCATCCTCCATCCCACTACCAACTAGTGCCTATCCCAGGTCCTGGCATTCACTAGGTGATTTATAAATGTTTGTCGAATGAATGAATGAAAGCTAACTAATTAGGAAATACAGAGTAAGAGGGTGAAGGGTGGGTAACAGATCAATACAGGATGAGTTAGAAATGATCCGCAGGGTGCTGGATGGGAAGGTCGTGCGCCATGCATATGGTGGTCCATATGAGCTTTCTAGAATCATGCAGATCAAACTTGGGCAGGTGTATGCTTCAGCCCCATAAAAGGAACTGACTTAGGAAGGTATAGACCCTCTTCCAGGAAAAAAGGAACCAGTGCTAGTTAATATTTGAGTTGGAAGAGACTTTTGGAAAAGGGAACATCAATGAAAACGATAGAAGACAAGCGTGAGCAAGTTCGGCAGATATCGGGGGTCGTCTGCCCTGCAGTCTTCTCCCAGTTGTTTCTGGCTGGCTGGGCCCATCGCACACTGCAGAGGCTGAAAATGCCCACTGTTTCCCCAGCTGCCCTTACAACTAGAGGTTTCCACACATCCCAGCCAATGAGACTAGAGGGGGAGTCTGCTGGGGGAGGAGGGGAAGGCATTTGGGAAATATTTTCCTCCATGATAATAAGACACAAATGTGAATGGAAAGAGCCACAGAAGCCAATTTGCAACCATGAAAAAGAAACTTGGAGAGGAAAAGCCAATATGCAGAGGGTGGCAGAACACAAGAATGGAAAAGGTGTGGGTTCATGACGCATCGGTGACCCACTGAACCAGGAAACCCACCATGGAACCACCTACTTCTTGTTATAGGAAATGAGAGATGTTTTTATTGCTTAAATCACTATTGCCTTTCTATTATCTTCGTGTTGAATCCCAAAGCATTCTAATTGATGTACTGGTGGGCGGGGGTGCTAAATATGGCAGTGCAAGCTGGGAGCTGTTAATCACAATTAATGTAAACTGGATGTAAATTAGTAGAAAAGCCCTGAGACCTCACAGGTTAAGAATCCCTAAAATGCAAACATTGGTAGAATAATGTCCATTTCACACTTTCAGTTATTCCACTTCTCTCTGTAATAAGTTGGCACCATCCTCCCTTAGCCCCAAGCCCCACCTCCAAAATAAACTTTTAGTCTTTGGGCTGAAAAAAAGCCTGCCTATTTTCAGAGCACTCTACAAAATGATTTCTCATTAGTTAAGTCGCAGTAGCCCAGGCAGGTCGGACAGGGGTGAGGAAACTGCCAAGGGACAAGAGGCAGCAATGAAGACCGTCCTCTCTCTCTGAACAGCTGGGCTGCAGGAGCGAGCTTCTTGGGGACCTTCTTTTGGACCTGAGCACTTGTTATGTTCCAGGCCCTGTTCTAAGCACTTTACATGTGTTAACCCATCTGATCCTCACAGCAGCCCCATGATGTGGAGATACAATTACCACTCCCATTTTACAGATGAAGAAACTGAGGCACCGGGAGGTCCTATCATATCCCCACCTTCAAGGAGGCGAGCTGGGTTATGAGCCAAGTTAGTCCAGCTCCAGACCTATAAATTGCCCCACAACCTTCTCAACGATGGTGGCAATGTTTTCCTGGAAGGAAAAGAAACAAGTTTTATGTTTATTAATCTGTGTCCCTGGGAGAAGAGCCCTAGAGCTTTGGGAGGGGCCATTTGGCCCTCTGTGTTGGTTTGCGTTCATATTTATAAGCTCTCCACTGTCCTTCTGTTGGCCAACTCGAAGGTGCAAACTTTTCTACCCGCGCTTCCCTCCCAGCACTGACACGCGGGGGCAGGGGGGTCACCATCACTGCCTCGAGCTCTCCACAGGCTTACTTAATAAATAACCTGGAACTCCATAACCTTTTCCCATAGATTGCTTGGTATTTGCCTTCGGTAGATTCAGAGGTAATTAAATTACTGCACAACCAGCTTGCAAGTGGCAAGAAAAGACCTGGACTAAAGTAAAGCCTTACTAATTCAGACAAATGGGGGGAGGGATGAGGGAAAACCAGAAGGAACTGTGTCTTTCCTTTTAAAAGAAACACATTTTTCACATTTCTGGTACTTATAGTAAATCACACTAAACATTAATAGCAGCCAAATGGAGTTCTTGCTGAGTTTGTGTGAATGAATAAATAAAACTAATTTTAATTAGCATATTCCTTGTATACAAATATCTTCTGTTAATACTCTTTCGAAAGCTTGTTGTTTGAAGGTTAAACATTCGTGCATGTAGCCAACAGGCATCATGGAAGATCGGCACTGAGAATCTAATATGTGCTCGGTGCTAGAAGCCGAGGAGAGAGAGATGCACCAGATTCAGATGTCACCCTGGAAGAATCTGCAAACTGAGAGAAGAGATATATACAAACAAACTATGATACAATATGCTAGAATTTATTAGAAATATATAGGCAATGTACTGTATGATCACAATCAT
>NW_012150840.1:16207706-16213120 GCF_000956105.1 Propithecus coquereli | reverse complement strand
GCACCCAGCCTGAGTTAGGTTTTGAAGGATGAGTAAGAGTCTGTCAGGAAGAGAAAGGGAGAAAATCCAGGGTGGCCACAAGACAAGGACCAGAGAGTCATTCAGGGGCCCAGTGAAGATGCCCCAAGGTAGCTACTCATCATTCCTGTGAGCTATGGCTCACGTGTCACAAGTGTGAATTGTTGGATAGTTTTCAACTAGATGATTTGATGCAGAGAATATTTTAAGTATAGAAACACTTTTAATACAGGAAAGTACAAAAGGTAATAAATACCCATGTACTTGCCACCAAAAATGAACAAATATCCACCTACATCATTAGCTACAGATTTTTTTTAAGAAACAATTCTTTGCATCATGCAGACTTTGACACTGCTCATTTGGTGTTCTGTCACCTTCCCTTCCCTGCCTGCCCTCTCCAGACCAGGCCTCCCACCTCTCCCCTCTGTCAGGGACCTCTGCTTCTTCCCCTTATAGCAACTCCCATTGAGTGAGGTCACCTTGATTTGTTGATTTGTCCCCCACTGTCATCTCCATAAAAGAGATACCTGGAATGTCTTATTCGCTGTGGACCCCTCCATGTCTGGTGCATATTAGGTGCTCATTAAATATCTGTAGAAAAGAGGAAGAGAAGGAGGGAGGAAGAAGGGAGAGCTTATAGGTTAGTGCGAACTCTTCTAAGAGACAGAGGCAGGATCTTCAGATGAACAGACCTTAGCAGAACAAGGGACAGCATTCGGTTTAACTCCACAAATACCTCCTGAGCACCTCCAATGCCAAAGCTTTGTTTGGGGGTCAGGGCAGGCCCCCGCCCTTCGAGATCTTACCCTGGAAGAATAATTGATGCTCCCAGGAGCTTGGCTCACCAGCTGGCCCTGGGATGGGGGGTTTGAGGAGTGTCTGGTGGCTTTGAGAAGTCTTGATCGAGGGCCAGACACCAGGGTACCAAAGCCTTTGTCAGCCAACATGGGGCAGAGGTGGGCAGGCCCGTGGCGGGTCTGGCCTGGGCCTGGAACTGCACATGGTAACCAAGGAGATGAAGCAAGGTGAAAATGTTACAGGCGAATAAAAGAAATTGACATTCCAGAAAGGTGACAAGTTACACATTAAACCATGGAATGGGAGAAGGCAGAACCTCCCCCATAGCATATGCCCAAAGACCTGCCTTTGTGCTCAGCAGGTAGCAGAAAGTCTCTCCCTTTCAGACATTAGCATTTCCCTGCCAGGGAGGAGGCTTCCGGCTTGGGGTGTGAAGACTTGGTAGAAAATGATTCAAGAAGATACGTTAACCATGGCCCATTATCCTAACTCTCCTTCCTTGACCAGCCCACTGATAGCATTCATTGAACAAATGTTTATTGAGCACCTACTATGAGCCAGGCATTGGGCTAAGGAGCAGGGAGGGACACAGAGATGAACAAACCACCACCACTGTTCTTAAGAAGGCAAACATATAAAAAGACAAAATATAGTAGAGCATCATAAATACTAAGGCAGAGGTGGGACCAAGTACCTTGGATGATCAGAGGACTCAACTGGAATTGTTGAAACAGGGTTTATGAGGAGGTGGGATATTTGAGCTGGGCTTTGAAGGCTGAAGAGGAGATTTGCCAGGAATGGAGGTAAGTACGAATCAGTTTCCAGGTAGATAAACAAAAAGCATAAAAGGCCCTGGGATGTCTAGAGAAGAAGTGGGGATGGGGAGGAAGTGGTAGGAGCTGGTCCCTGTGCCTAAAATTTTCAACCTTTCCTGGACCTTGCCTGGCAGGTTCCTTCTTGTCATTCAGAGATCAGCTCATGGTCACCTCCTCAGAGCAGCCTTACCTAACAGCCCACCTGTTAGTGTGTCTGTAATTTACCTTAGAATACCTCGGCACATAAGGGTGATAATCTGTGTGTGCCACTCAGGTTAAGCTACAACCCAAGGGCGGCTGCTAGTGTTTCAATCAAGATGCACGGCGCAGGGCGAGGCTTGGTGACCGGTCAGGAGGCCCATAGTCAGAGCGTCTCCTATGTGTGTCTAGATCAAGGAGCAACACTCGGCTAAGTAGCAGGCTGAATGTCAGAAACGGATTTTTATTGGTAAATTAGTGGCCTGTGAACTCTCATTCTGATGCGAGGAATGAGTTCGCACATGAAATTTTCAAGATCTTTGTCAGAGGATGGTGTGGATGCCCCACCCAGAGCCCCGCGCCTGCGTCTGGGCTCACCTGCATGTGAGGGGGACAGAGTCCGACAGCCTGACCGTGTCCCCCCTCAAGCACCTCTTTTCTGTCTGTTTTCTGTGCCACCTCTGGAGCTTGCTCTGCCCAAAGAAGGCACCACCAGGAGAGTTAATGTCCCCAGGGGCAATCCTCAACCAGTGGGGATGTGAGTCACTGGATAAACACCCCGGTCTCCCGGTCCTTCGGTCCTTCGGTGGAAAGATTCTGAGGTTTGCTCTACGTGGTGTCTCAGAGGGTCCCCGATGGGTTAAGGCCCAACCGCCCGCAGCAGGAACCCTCTCCTTAGCACACCCTTTGCTGTCTTCTCTCTTTCCTGCATGACTTTCCCTACTCTCTCACTCTGCTTCCCGAAATCATCTCCCAAATAAAATAGCTGCACCAAAGGTCTTGTCTCAGGATCTTCTTATGAGGAAATCTAAATTAAGACAATATCTGGGTCGTCAAAATGTTTTGAAAACATTCTCTCTTCCTTGTATGCGCAGAGAGTGAGAATCCAGTGGGGGCTATAGGCTTTTCCTGTTGGGCTGAGGCTCTAAGACAAACCCCTAAAGTGTTCTATAACGAGCCAGACATGAATTCTGGAAAACACCGGGTGCTGGTGGGCTGGAAGGGTAACAAGAACCCTGCTTCTAGAATCTTGCTGTTTGCCTGAACGGGCCCTCCAGGCAGGGCGTACTTGGAGCACCTAAAAGGACAGAGAGCTGGGACTTCCTTGAGCCTACAGAGCAGGTTGTACGAACTGTTTTTGTGCGTGCCTACCAGTGCAAGGTTAGTTCACAAATGTCTTTATGAGGACATAATTTGGTCTGCGACTTGCTTCTCTTCTTGCAGGGTTATAAGAGGTTGCGGGGAAGCAGCTAACCCTCATTCTCTTCACACTCCTCCAACTTCTCAGCTGTGACATTTCACAGCTCACACTGTGTAGCTGTTGTTGAGCTGTTGGTGCTCCCGCTGAGGCGACCCCGTGTGTGCACTGGATCCCAGTACCCTTCACCCACCCAAGGTCACTGCTCCTGTAGTTCTCCCCTCTCTCTCCCGCATCACGGATTTCCCCCTGCCCAGCCACATACCGTCCCACTCATCATCGCAAACACGTTGTTATTTCTCCAAGTGAAAAAACTTCTGGCGGCTTCTGTCCCTCTTCTTTTCCTGCTTTATTGCAAAGCTTCTTGGCAGAGTTGCCCGTACTCCCTGTCTCCCATTTCCCTTCTGCCGACTTCTCTTGACCCCACACGACAGGCTTTCCTTCCTACCACGACACTAAAGGGCTCGTATCAGACTCACCATGGCCTCCACATCACTGAACCCAGGGGTCAGTCGCCCATCCCTATCTAATTGGGCCTCTCTGCAACGTGCTTGACACAGCTGGTCACTCCCTCCTGGACATCACACCCTCATTTTCCTGCCCCATCTCTGACGTCCTTTCCTGGTCTCCTTTGCTGGTTTTTCCTGACCTCCTGGGCCTCCAAGTGTTGGAGAAGCCTGGGGATGGCTCTGGTCCTTACCTCTTCCCTACCCACATTCATGCTCTTGGACAGCTTTGAATCAGCTTAGTCCCTAATTGAACTAAGGTGGTCTGCCCTGCTCTAGCTGCCTTCTGGAAGACAGAATGAACTCTCTCTGGAGGGAGGTAATGTTGTCTAAAGCCTCTATGACTGTTCTTAGGCAAATCTGGCATTCAATAAAATCTCCTGGCACACAAAAGGACAAAGCCAACAGAAACAGAGCTGCTGATGACACAGATATTAACATAATTAGCCATGGATTTTAAAGTAAATGTGATGAAAATCTTCAAGAAAATAATTGACAAGATGGAGAATTTCATCTCAGAATTGAAATTGATTTATTCTACCACTGAAAAATACAATAACAAATTAAGAACTCAATACATGGATTTAACAGCATGATAGACAAAAATAAAGAGAAGGTTATTTTACTGGAAGATATGTCAGTAGAAAAACAATCAGACTGTAACACGAAGAGAAAAAGGAAACATGCAAAATATTTTTAAAAAGAGCAAAGAGGCATGAGAAATGATTTTAAAAGTTCTCAGATACATGTATTTGTAGTCCCAGAAGTTGAGAAAAGAGATAATCAGCAGAAGCAATATTTGAAGAAATAAAGGCCTAGAATTTTTGAAATTGATGAATGATATCAAACCAAATATTCAAGAAGCACTACAAACCCCAAGCAAGATGAATACAAAAGAATTCACATCCAAGCACATCGTAGTAAAACTTGAGAAAATTAAAGACAGAGGAATCGTAAATGCAATTACACTAAAAAGGAACATCACCCTCAAAGGAGCAGTGATAAGTCTGACAGCTGACTTTGGAACATAAATGATGGAAACCAGAAGACAAGGAACTGCATCTTTAAAGTGCTTAAATAAAATAAAGCCACCCTAGAATATTTGGTGGAAAAATGCTTCAAAACTGAAAGTGATATAAAGACATTTTCAGACAAACAAAAATAAATATTTCATTGTGACTGGACCCATTAAAAGAAATACTCAAGACAGCTCTTCTCAGGCAGCAGGAAAATGATTCCACAGGTAAACATGGAAATACAGGAATAATTATGAAAAATGGAAAGGGTGTATATGGATAAATTTTAAAAAGAATATAAAAATAACAATAACTGATAGAACAAGCAGACTAAAAACCCAATAAGGATACAGACGCTCTGCTAACATGATTAACAAATTTGAATTAATTGGCATATATTGAACACTTCATTCAACAACTTTAGAATGCACATTTTTTAAAAAGTACACAAAATGTCTACCAAAATTGATCTTATGTTAAACTATAAAAGCAACTCTGAACAAATTTTAAAAGACTAAATTCAGAATATTTTCTCTGATCATAATATAATTAAGCTAGAAATTAATAACACAAGGACAACTAGATAATCCCTACAAGTTTAGAAATTAACTGTAACACTGCTAACAAACAAAAAGTAAAAGAAAAAATTTCAATGTAAACTTAATGGTAAAAGAGAAAAGAATAACAACAAAAAGCAAAAATAAAAAAATAATAGAAATTGAATGGTAATAATTGAATAATCACAAATAATTATTTTGGTCATTCAATTAGTCAATTGAATAATTCTATTCAATTGAATTCAATTGAATAATTAAATGCCAGTTGAATAATAATAAAAATCTCATACATCAAAAATTATGAG
>NW_012150840.1:16195841-16196646 GCF_000956105.1 Propithecus coquereli | reverse complement strand
GAGTTTTACTTATTCTCTATATATTCTGGATATGAATCCCTTATCAGATATACAATTGGCAAATATTTTCAATTTGGGTTCTTTTCTAAAGTAAGATTCTAGCAATAGCTAGAATATTCTGAGGATCCTCATTGTCTATGATATTCATAATAAATGATAACAAAAACAAAAACAGCTGTAATGTACCGAACCTCACTTGTACAGGTACTCTACATATATTACTTAATAATCCCAGTAACTCTGTGAGAGAGGTATCATTATGCCCATTCTTAGACTTTGTAAATGAGGACCCTGATACTTCAAGAGGTTAAGGAACTTGCCTGAGGTTACAGTGTTAGCAAGTGGTCAAGCTGGGGTTTGAATTGAGGGCGTCCTGGCTCCAAAATCCACCTCTTTTCTTCAAAAACTCTATGGCTATTTTATACTATGTTCTCCTCTCCCTGCCTCCTCCTGCCCTGACCTCAACTTCCGCCTACTTGACTCCCTAGTTAGCATTTACTATGCACCTGCTGTGTGTGCCTGGAGTGGGGCCAGGTGACTGAAGCACAGCACCTCTTCCAGTCTCTCGGAGAGGCAGACGTTCTCGCACACATACACATACCTGCCTCCCCCCAGCGGCCCGGCAGGCAGAGGGGAAGTGCCTGGGCATGCCCACCCCGCC
The DNA here is from genome assembly GCF_000956105.1 of Propithecus coquereli. Classification (NCBI taxonomy): domain Eukaryota; kingdom Metazoa; phylum Chordata; class Mammalia; order Primates; family Indriidae; genus Propithecus; species Propithecus coquereli. The sequence continues at coordinate 16,195,985 of NW_012150840.1, read as the reverse complement.
CCCAGCCCCAGGCCTTTGAGCCTTCAGGGGCTTCTCTCTTGGCTCACCTGTCTGGTTGCTCATTGCAGAAGAGGTCGCAGATTTCCATCTTTGGGTGAATGACTTGATCCTTTTCTTTGACTCTCGGTAAATAAGCAAACTTGC
>NW_012150840.1:16192284-16195791 GCF_000956105.1 Propithecus coquereli | reverse complement strand
GCCCATTTGTTTATATATTGTTAATGGCCGTTTTCATGCTACAGTGACAAAGTTGAGTAGTAAGCCTCAAATATTAACTATCTGGCTCTTTATAGAAAAAAAAGTTCCCTGACCTCTAACTGCCACCACAACACAGGTATTGAGTGTTTTCATTATCCCCAAAAAGATACTTCCTGCCCCTGTGCCAATCCTACTCCTGGTCCCAGACAACCACTTTGTGACATTCTAGATTAGTTTTGTCTTTCCTAGAATTTTATATAAATGCAATCATAGAGTATGTATTTTTCTGTTTCTGACAATTCATTTCTCATGTTTTTGAGATTCTTTCATGTTGTTGTGTGTGTCTGTACTCCTTTTTCTTGCTAAGTAGTATTCCACTATATTGTTATACCATAATGTATATATTAATTGGTTGGTGGACATTTGCGGTTGTTTCTAGTTTTTAGCTATTACAAAAACAGTTGCTATAATCATTTATGTACAAATCTTTGTTTTCACATGTTTTCATTTATCTTGGGTGAATAAAAGTGGAATTGTATAGTAAATGTATGTTTAACTTTATAACAAACTAGTAAACAATTTTCCAAGTGGTTGACCATATTTGCATTCCCACCAGCAATGTATGCAAGTTTAAATTGGTCTCCATCCTTATCAATACTTGGTATTAGCAATCTTTTCAATTTTAGCTTTTCTGATGGACATGTGGTAGAACCCTATTGTGGTTTTAATTTGCATTTTCGTGATAATTAGTGACATTATGTTTCTTTTTGTGTGCTTATCAGCCATTTGTATATCGTCCTTGGTCTGTTCAAATCTTTTGCCCGTTTTTAATTGGGTTGTTTGTGTTATTGAGCTGCAAGGCTTCTTTATGTGTTCTTGGCATAAGTCATATGTGCATGTGGGGTGAGGAGGGGTAGGACATCTTCCAGTCCATGGCTTGGTTTTTCATTTTCTTAATGGTGCTTGTATTTGTTTCCTATTGATGCTGTGGCAAATCACCACAAATTTAGTAACTAAAAGCAATGCAAATTTACTATTTTATAGTTCTGGAGGTCAGAAGTCAATTTCACTGGGCTAAAATCAAGGTGCTGGCAGGACGATGTTCTTTCCAGAAGCTCTAGAGGAAAATGTATTCCCTTGCCTTTTCTAGCTTCTAGAGGCCTTCTGGTTTCTTGGCTGGTGGCCCCACACCACTCCAACCTCTGCTTCTGTCCTCACAGCTCCTACTCTGACTCTGACCCTCCTGCCTCCCCTTTAAAAGGACCCTTATTATTACACTGGGCTCATTTGGATAACCAAAGAAAATACCCCTATCTCAAGATCCTGAATTGAATCACATCTGCAAAATCTCCCTTGCCATGTAAGTAAGGCAATAGAGTCACAGGATTAGGATGTGGACATCTCCGGGAGGCCATGATTCAATCTGCTACAGCATGTTTCAGTGAACAAAAGTTTAGGTCTTTGCTAGTGAGTGTTCTCCCGAGAAACAGAACCAACATGATATAGATATATAGATATACATATAGATACAGATATAGATACAGATAAATGGAAAGAGGTTTATTATGAGGAATTGGCTCACATGATTATGGAAGCTGATAATTCCCAAGATCTGCAGGGTGAGCTGACAAGCCGGAGACCCAGGAGAGCTGATAGTGTAGTTCCAGCCAAGTGTAAAGGCCCGAAAACGAGAGCCAGTGGTAGAGCTCCAGTCCAAAGCTGGCAGGCTCAAGACCCTGGAAGAGTCAGTTTTAGTTCAAACCCAAAGGGTAGGAAAAAGCTGATGTCCCAGCGCAAAGGCTGTTAGGCAGGAAGAATCTTCTCTTACTCAAGGGGTGTCAGCCTTTTTGTTTTATTCAGGCCTTCAACTGATTAGATGAGGTTCACCCATATTGAGGAGCACAATCAGTTTTATTCAGCCTACCAAGTTAAATGTTAATTTCATCCAAAAATACCCTTAAAGAAACATGCAGAATAATGTTCCACAAATATATGGGCACCTGTGACCCAGTCAAGGTGACACATGTTAACCGTCACAAGGCCTATGATCCATTTTGAGTTAATTTCTATGTATGGTGTGAGGTAGAAAGAATGGAACAGTTGGCTACCCAGCTGTTCCAGGACCATTTGTTGACAATACTACCCTTTCCTCATTGAAAACCTGGGCATCTTTGTAGAAAATCAATCGACCATACATGTCTATGGGTCTACATTTGAATTCTCCATTCACCAATATGTCTATTCTTATACCAATACTTTATTGCTGTAGCCTTACAGGAAGTACTAAATATCTGGTAGTATAAATCCTCCAACTTTGTTCTTTTTCAAAATTGTTTTGGCTATTATGAAGCCTTTGCATCTCCATATAAATTTCAGAATATGTTTGGCCATTTCTAAAATGCCTACTGGTATTTTGACTGGGATTGCATTAAATCTATAGCTAAATTTGGGGGAAACTGGTACCTTTGATTTGGGGTTTTTTTTAATTAAAAAAAATTTCCTAATTTCTTATTTTGATAAAATACACATAAAGTTTACCATCTTAGCCATTTTTAAGTGTATACTTCAGTGGTGTTAAATACATTCACGACATTGTGCAACCATTACCACCATCCATCTCCATATTTCTTTTCATCTCATAAAACTAAAACTCTATGCCCATTAAACAATAAATCCTCATTTCTCTCTCCCTCAGGCCCTGGCAACCACTGTTCTATTTTCTGTCTCGATGACTTTGACTTCTAAGTACCTCACATAAGTTGAATAATGCAGTATTTGTCTTTTTGTGACTTTCTTATTTAACATAATGTCCTTGAGCTTTGTAGCTTTGTCCATGTTGTCGCATACGTCAGAATTTGTTTCCTTTTTAAGGCTGAATAATATTCCCTTGTCTACATAGACCACATTGTGCTTATCCGTCCATCCATCAGTGCACACTTGAGTTACTTCCCCGTTTTGGCTATTGTGAAAGATGCTGCTATGAACACAAGTGTAAAAATATCTCTTTGAGAGTCCACCTTCAATTCTTTTGGGTACATACCCAGAAGTGGAATTTCTCGTAGTCTATTTTAATTTCTGGTATTCCATTCTATCACAGTAATTTTATTTTAAATTTTTTGAGGAATCGCCATACTGTTTCCCACAGTGACTGTACCATGTCACATTCCCACTGACAGCGGACAAAGGCTCTGACTTCCCCATATCCTCACTAACTCTGGTTTCTGTTTGTTTTTTTTAATAGTAGCCATCCTAGTGGGTGTGAGGTGGTATCTCACCATAGTTTTGATCTGCATTTCCCTAATGATTAGTGATGTTGAACATCCCTTCATGTGGCCATTTGTAAATCTTCTTTGGAGAAATGTCTATTCAAGTCCTTTGCCCATTTTTTAATTGAAGGTTTTTTGTTGCTGTCGAGTTTTACTTATTCTCTATATATTCTGGATATGAATCCCTTATCAGATATACAATTGGCAAATATTTTCAATTTGGGTTCTTTTCTAAAGTAAG
>NW_012150840.1:16077025-16192219 GCF_000956105.1 Propithecus coquereli | reverse complement strand
GCCCGGCCCCTTTGCCCATTTTTTAATTGAAGGTTTTTTGTTGCTGTAGAGTTTTACTTATTCTCTATATATTCTGGATATGAATCCCTTATCAGATATACAATTGGCAAATATTTTCAATTTTGGTTCTTTTCTAAAGTAAGATTCTAGCAATAGCCAGAATATTCTGAGGATCCTCATTGTCTATGATATTCATAATAAATGATAACAAAAACAAAAACAGCTGTAATGTATTGAACCTCACTTGTACAGGTACTCTACATATATTACTTAATAATCCCAGTAACTCTGTGAGAGAGTTATCATTATGCCCATTCTTAGAATTTGTAGATGAGGACCCTGATACTTCGAGAGGTTAAGTAACTTGCCTGAGGTTACAGTGTTAGCAAGTGGTCAAGCTGGGGTTTGAATTGAGGGCTTCCTGGCTCCAAAATCCACTTCTTTTCTTCAGAAACACTATGGCTATTTTATACTGTGTTCCCCTCTCCCTGCCTCCTCCTGCCCTGACCTCAACTTCCACCTACTTGACTCCCTAGTTAGCGTTTACTATGCACCTGCTGTGTGTGCCTGGAGTGGGGCCAGGTGACTGAAGCACAGCACCTCTTCCAGTCTCTCGGAGAGGCAGACGTTCGCACATACCCGCGTGCACTCGCACTCATACACATACCTGCCTCCCCCCAGCGGCCCGGCAGGCGGAGGAGAAGCGCCTGGACATGCCCACCCTGTCCCCAGCCCCAGGCCTCTGAGCCTTCAGGGGCTTCTCTCGGCTCACCCGTCTGGTTGCTCATTGCAGAAGAGGTCGCAGATTTCCATCTTTGGGTGAATGACTTGATCCTTTTCTTTGACTCTCGGTAAATAAGCAAACTTGCACAAAGCAACTGAGACGAACGGCAGAGGACCCATCTCTAACCGTGGGAAACCAGCACTGCTATTTTTAGGTAACCCACTTGCTCTGCAGTCTCACCCCTCTGTGGATAGATTTCTTCTGCTCACACAGGACTAGCTCCGAAGAAGCAGGTTTTCCGGAACACTCTTTCATTCCCAGCCACTCTGGTGTATCTCCCCATCCCATCGCTTGGCAGCCCATCCCCAAGACCGCAAGCTTGGGTCTGGCTTTCAAAGGTCTGGGATCAAGAGCAGCAGTGCTTAATTCTGATCTGTATCAGTAGCAGTAGTAACACCTGTGTGAAGTCTCTGCTCATTTAATCTTCACAGGGAACCTGGCTACACGCAGGGTAAATAGCATCTTGGGGGCACTGTCATCTTTCCACTGTACTTAGCATGGAATACTTAGACACCGGCTCCTTCAGTGAGGTGTCTAGTTTCAGTATGAAAAATTATGGAAACATTTAGAGACAGGCTGGATGAGAATCATCAAGAGTCTTCCAGGCATTTACTTCTCCGTTCAGCAAACATTCATGGGACAGTCATTGCTAGATTCCTGGTATGATCCTAAGAGTAGGTGACATAAAGGTGCACAAGACATAGTCTTTGGCCTCAAGAACTCACAGGCTGGTGCATAGGCTACAAATATAATAGCTACTTTAACAGCAGGAAGAGCACTACAAGAGAGAACTTCAAAACTAAACACCACGGAAGAACAGAACTCACCAGGAGGGAGGCTCGCCCCGGAGAGCCACGTAACCCAATTCTGCATACAAGGAAAGGGTGGAGTGAGGAGGATGGACCGCCAGGAGAGGGGATGGCCAAGGGCCACTTTGCACACTGGCTGACCCACCTGCCTGGTCTCCAGTGAAAATAGAACATAAGGGAACAGGCAAATGTCACATGGGCACGATGTAAACAGCTTGGTGGTGGTGTTGGAGAAATGGGTTGGAACACTCTCGTCTGTGGGGTCTCTATAAATAAGACGGATGCTCATCAGTTTGATGTGGTTCACATGCAGTTCTGGCTAAAGACGAGGAACTAGATGATGGCCTCTCAGGATCACTTCCAGACCCCAAAGTCTCTGACCTTGGGGAACATGGTGGTGTCCCTCTTGCAATACAGCTAAGGTTCCTGCATATGACATATTGAAGAATTTGCCTTGAGGACTTAGGGAAGAATGAGGAAACAGGCAAAGGAATAAGAAAGAAGAGAATGTGTGAAATGTGCATCATCCACAGAGTAGTCGTGATGGGCAGCAGGGCTGGAGTCAGGCAGACCTTGGTTCAAGCCTCAGCATTACCACTTCTCACTTGCTGTGTGACCCTGGGCAAGTTACTAAATTTCTCTGAGCCCGAGTTCCCTTATCTAAAAAAGGCTAAACAGCCTTCCCCATAGTTGTGAGAATAAATGAGGCAAATGTGTGTTAAGCTCCTAAGTCCCTGTCTCGTACTTGTTGAATGGACGAATGAATGAAGTGCCTAGAGAGACAGAGCCTGGCGGACAGTAAACACTCAACAGACACCCACCGTCATCACTAGCATCATCCAAATTCCTACCCCATCAGCACCGGTCCCACCCAGGGCTCCCCAGTGACTGCTTGCACTGGCCATGTTTTCAGCTCGTCTGTAGAAAACAATGAAATACAAGCACAAATGCAGGTCTTGGCCACGGACTGTCCCCTAATCAGTATGTGGCTTCTCTTCTGTTATCTCCCCTTTGGATCCAGTTCTCCTTCCCAATCTCAGCCAACGATTTTCTAAAAGGAGCCAAGAGGATCCTGGTCTGTCCCTCTCTCTCTGTCTCTGTTCTTCTCCCCTCCTCCTCCTTTTATTTTGGCCCAGGAACATGTCCCCAGCATGTCAACAGCAGTGGGAAGTAACCTAATTAGTAGTTATTTGATAGACTGCCCACCCTCGTGTCCCACTGGCAATCCAGCAGCCTTGTTCTGCAGACAGGAAAATATTTCCTTGCTAATTAATCTGAGCACGGGGATTTGAGTTTGGACCAAGGCAGGGAAATCCATCTCCAGGAGTCTTGCTCAATTGCATCTGTTTCTCCCGCAATCATTTCCTCCCCTCAGACTCCCCCACTCCAACCCACCCCTCTCGATCTCATCTTCCACCTTTATTAAGGCTGCTTACCCTGATGACTCTCCACGCGCCCCCACGGCCCTGCTTTGGAAGAGGATGCTCTCCGGTGACTCTCCGCGGGTGGACCACCCTGCAGCCCGGGTGCGGTCTGAGGATAGGCAAGTTCATGCTCCTCGGCTTGCTGTGCTCGAGGCTCCAGTGGCCTTGTCTGTTCTGCTCCCAGGCCCCATCACAATGGCACACACCTCACTGCGGTGGCCCCTGCCCCCGCACGCCACACTCCCAAACAAATACAGACATCTCACTGTCGTTTTTAAATAAGGTTCAGCTTCTGTCCCTGGGCCCTGCCCTGGTCCTCTGTAGAATCATCTATTTGCATCCAAAGAAGCTTCTGAGAAAGGGGCAACCATACACATGATTCCACATGAGTTTCCTTCCTAGTAGCTTCTCCCTGGCCCCGCTTATGTCTCCAGGACACACACTGGACACAGGCAGTTGGAACAGGGACATGGGTGTTGACGGGAGTCCGAGAAGGTAGAGACGGTTATCCACAATAAGGTAAGGGAGCGATGATCTCATTTCTGTTGGATGAGCTTGGGATCAATGGAAAGAAAGCTGTCTTTTTCTGATATTAACCTATGAAGATTTCACAGGGAAAGAGAGAGAGAGAGAGAGGGAGAGAGAGATTAGTTGCCACGTAGTAGATGGTCTATTGTTTTTGTTTGCTCTGGCGCGCCCTCCCGCACCCATTCCTCACAGCCTCAGTGGCGCTGCCAATCACAGGACTCATGCCAGGCCAATCGCATATGCTCCCCTTGGGTGGCGAGTCTTGATGCAGGTGCCCTGAGGCTGAGAGCAGCCAAGCATACCCAGCTCTCTGGCTGCCCTGGCTCCTGGAATCCATGAGGCTTGGCCCTTCCTGTGAGTGCCTCTGTCCTTCCAGAACACCCCAGCTTTGCTTGAGTTAGCTCAGTCGGTTTCTGTTGCTTGCAACCAGAAATGATGGAGCAGGTGATGCGATGCCCTGGGCAGTCTGACCCTTCCCTTACCACTCTCCCCTTCTACCTCCTAAGACCAGGATTGTCGGAATTTTTTTTTAATTTAGGGTTTGGTCAATTATTAAATGAAATTGCAATATAAGAGGCCGAAGGCTAATGTTCTTTCCTTCTTAGGTGCGTGAGTCTCTACTTTCTCTGCCTCCCTTGGGAACAACCCCCAACACAGCAAGGGCTCTTTCTCTCTGGCTCCACTCTCCTGTCCTCCCCATGTGATGCCCCCAGTCTGAGCCAATCATTCTAGAGTAGTGGGCCAGGCCTTGACCAGATGGTCAGCGATGCTCAAACCCACCCAAGTTTTAAAGGACAGCTGGGAGGGGAGAGAGACTGGGCCGTGTGGTAGATGTGGGTCCTTCGGGATGAAGCTACTCTCCAGTAGCTAATCAGCGTGAGGCTGCAGGGAGACCAGCTACTTCCTTTACTGGCCCACTGAACTAGGCACATGCATCGCTCCCCAAAAGATATTCATTGGAAGGATAACATAGTCTGAACGCAGTTTAATATGGTAATATTTTCTCCAGCATCAAAGTATCTTACTCTTCAGCCAAGCTGGTGCTTTCGATATTTGTATGTAGCGTTTGTCTTCTTTCCCGCCCCTACCTGTACAATAAACGCACTACGCTGGCCTAAACATTGGTTTCCTGATAGTTAATGATGGGCTCCAGACTCTACTGAATTCTACAGGTGCCACAGTCTCTCTCTGAGACAACTGGCCAATTTTCCCTACACTAAAGGAATCATTTATTAAAAAGGAGGAATAATATCCTAATGACAAATTATGTTGTCCCTATTTCCTGGAGAGCAAGAGCAGAATTCCACTATTTAAGGAGCACACTACCGAATCCAGATGGGTTCAATTTGTTTCCAATGCTAGTGAGGTAGCACCCGGGTTATTACCCTGTCGCAAAGTCCTGCCAGCCCCTGAGGTAGGGCCACCCTACACACCAGGTGAGGCTTCCTTGCCTTGGGAGCATTTCTCGAGGACACTTTCAGTGATGATTATCATCAGTTCTGGGCCCAAGAATCCCCTGATGTTGCCACATTTCTTACAGAAGGAGAGCTCTCTCCCCACCTACCAGCTACCTACAGAGTAAAGCTCGTCTAGACCTAAAGGATGTATATCTCTTACGTTTCTCTTGGACAGAGATAAATTAATCCCAAGGGCGAAGAGACATTTTCCAGGTGGTATTTGCAAATCTCTCTTCACCAGGACATTACTTTCTTTAATCTCAGCCCGAATCTGTCAGGTGACAACCTGAGAAAGCCATCCAAGCCCACTTGCCCGTCTCAGACATGACTTAGGAACCTGTGTGGCTCAGTCCCAAAGGGCTCCTCATCAGCCATGTAGCAAAGTGGCCAAGAGCACAAGCTCTGGAGTCTGACTGCCTCGGTCCAAGTCCTGGCCGGCTATCACTAGTCCTATCGGTCATCTATTGCTGCATAACAAATTACCCAAACTCAGCAGCTCAAAGCAGCACATGCGTCCTACCTCACAGTGTCTATGGGTCCAGGAGTCTGAGGTGAGCTTAGCTGCGTGCCCTGGCTCAGCACCTCTCACAAGGCTACAAGGAAGGTGTGGACCAGGGCTGCAGGCATCTGAACTCCCAAACTCGCTCACGTGGCTGTTGGCAGGAGGTGGTTCCTTGTGGGCTGTCCAGGAAAGGCTGCCCTTGGGTCCTTGCGCAACTCCAGAGCACAGCTCACAAGGCAGCTTCCCTCCTCAGAGCCAGCAGCCCACGAAGAGTGAAGGAGAGAGAGCATGAGCAAGACAAACGTCGCCGTCTTTTGTAACCTAAGCTCTGAAGTGACATTCCTCCACTTTGGTCCAATCTGTTCATTAGAAGCAAGTCAGCAGGCCCAGCCCACATCCGAGGGAGGGAGTTACAGGGGGTGTGAACACCAGAGGCAGGAATCTTAGAGATCTTGGTGGCATCCTAGAGGCTGCCTACACACTAGTCATGTGACTCTGGCAAGTTATCTAACCTCCCAGTGCCTCAGTTTCCCCATCTGTAAAATGGGGATGTTAATTACTAGCACTTAGCCTCTTGGGATATCCTGTGTATTATATATATGAATGCAAAGAACTTAGAACATGCCTGGGAAGAGTATATGAACCCATGCCTGGGTTCAATGCATGTTAGCAACTACAAGTATCAGAGGACAGGAGAAGTAACACAGATGGTTTTGAGATCCTAGCGTGCACCCATTAAACCAGGCCCCTGCCTGTTTTGCTGCTGCGAAGACATTCCAGTACCACAGAGGAGGAGGGGAAGAAGAGGGGAAGGGGAGGAGCTGCCGGTCGACAGGTCATCAGGAAGCATGATGCCCAGGGTGGGGAGAGGAATCTGGCAAGCCAGCGCTGCTCCCAGAGCCCAGGTCTTTGTCTCCTAAAGGGGCCTGGGGTTCAGGTTTATCTCATCTATGGCATCTACATATATTAAGCCAATCCTATGTACTAGGAATAGTGCAAGAAATCCTACATGCATTATCTCATTTAATCTACACAATATTTCTATAAAGTCAGTACCATTGTAAAGTGGTACCCAATTTACAGATTGTACACCCTCCAACAGAGAGGACTGTAAACAGGGATTCACTGATTGAAAAATGAAGCTCAGAGAGGTTGAGAAAATTGCCTGGGGTCACACAGCTTTGAAGTGGCAGAATGGGGAGTCAAATTGAGGTCTGTGTGACTCAGAGCCCAGCCTTGCATCCACTGGGCTAACTGGCAGGGCCCCACAGGCGACAGAGACCAGAGCACACTCACAGCACCTCCATTCCTTCCTGCGTCGACTCCCACTCTCCAGCCTGCTCGGTGTGGCAAGCAGGCTCTCCGGCCTCCTGATCTGCACGTGCTGGTGCCCAGCCTCCCCTTCCCCACCCTCACAACCCGCACGTGGGCCTTGATGTGGTCCAGGCTCCGGACCCTGACTCACCCGCCCCACTCCTCACGCCACACTGCCCGCCATGGACTGAATGTCTCCCCGAAACTCCTACATTGAAACCCTAATCCCCAGTATGATGGTATTTGGAGATGGTGTCTTTGGGGAGTCATGAGGGTGGAGCCCTCACAATGGGATTAGTGCCCCTAAAAGAAGAGACTCAAGGCCGGGCGCGGTGGCTCACGCCTGTAATCCTAGCTCTCTGGGAGGCCGAGGCGGGCGGATTGTTTGAGCTCGGGAGTTCGACACCAGCCTGAGCAAGAGCGAGACCCCGTCTCTACTAAAAATAGAAAGAAATTAATCGGACAACTAAAAATATATAGAAAAAATTAGCCGGGCATGGTGGTGCATGCCTATAGTCCCAGCTACTCGGGAGGCTGAGGCAAGAGGATCACTTGAGCCCAGGAGTTTGAGGTTGCTGTGAGCTAGGCTGACGCCACGGCACTCACTCTAGCCCGGGCAACACAGTGAGACTTTGTCTCAAAAAAAAAAAAAAAAAAAGAGGAGACTCAAGAGAACTCACGCCCTCTCTCTCCCTCTCTCTCTCTCTCTGCCATGTGAGGACACAACAAGAAGGTGGCAGTCTGCAAACCAGGAGGGCCCTCACCAGAACCCATCCTCACTGGCACCCTGATCTCTGACTTCCAGCCTCCAGCACTGTGAGAAATAAATGTCTGTGTTTGAGCTCCCAGTCTACGGCGTCGGTTATGGCTGTCCGTGCTGGCTAAGATGGTGTCTCAGTCGCAAGCTCAGCACCATCATTCGAATCCTGTCCTGCTCCTTTACACTTCTTACATTGTCACAGTCTGATACCACGTGCTTCCCAAAGTCACCTTTCCTCTGCGCCTTCATATTAAACCTCTTTCTCCTGTTCATATTCATCTATCTTGAGCTCACAAGCTGGCCCCGCTGACCCCTAATTCTTATGACACCACTAAGATCCTCCCCGCCACCAACCACGACTTCTAGATCCATGTTGCGCACTCCCACACCACCCCAAAGGGATGTCCCCTGCCCTGACAAGCAGCCCGCCTCGAGAAGAGAAGGATTTTCTCTGCCCCATCATCAGGACATAAGATGAGGCCAGAAGCCCCGAGGAGGGACAAGAGAAAGATGGAAACCGAGGTGTAGACGCAAGGGGACAGCGTGTGCTCCAGGGGGGCTATAAATTCCCTTCTAATTCCAAATAATTCCGATTACACGGATGAGTAGTTTTCAATCAGGAAGATAATCTCAGAGATAGATGGCAGGATAATTGTTCGTAGCGCCGGCGTAAATATTGTGTCGTTTCTATTAATCTCCGCGAATCGGCTGTCAGAGGTGTCACTCATTCATCACAACAAATTAAAAATAAAATTTTAAGAGAGAAAGGCACGCCTGGGGGTGGGGTGGGAGAGGCTGGGGTTGCTCCGGGAACTGTGAGTAAGAGGGGGAGGTGTCGCCTGCAAGCTGTTGCCAGAAATAAATCTGGCTTGCCGACTTAATATATTTATTTATGAAAGCAAATGGTAACGAGGGCTGTAGATCTCTATTAACTTCCCTGTAAGAGTGTGCACACGTGTGAGCATGGCGTGCACACGCAGTGATGCAGAATACAGGACGGAGTCAAAGGCCGGGCTGCGGCCTATGGAAAACATCCTCAAGCCCATCCGGACCCGAGTATGTACCTCCCAGGGCAGGTCACCTGTGTTCTGCACACCCCGGGCTCTCCCAGCCAATGGAGGGGGGTGGCGGGCAGATCTGAGAGATACGAGAGAAGCAGTAACTGGACTCACACGGTGTTCCTGGGGCTGGCTGGCGATTTCTGCAACACCGCAGCCTTGTGGGGTTACTCAGGCACCGAGGAGCATAAATCCAGAGTGGAGACTCCTTAGAGAGACACCTGAGTGGTAAGACTAGAGCTCATCCCTTTGTCTGTCTCTTGCTGCCCTCCACGAGCAAGAACATTTCCCAGAACCCCACCCCCACAGCGTCCCCTCCAGGCCCAACTGCCATTGTGGCAGACACAATAAGACACCACGGGAATTCTGCCACTTTGTAGGGCACATCCCCCGGCATCACAGAGGGATGACCAGCGCTATTCTCTGTGTACGCGTTTATCTATACCACCTGTGCACCCACACATGCTTCCAACACAGAACTGAGAACACTTCCCAACGCCAGTGTGCAAGGGCCATGATAGTCAGTCCCTGCTCCCCAACACTGAGAACACGCTCAGTCCACTCATGTTTGTTGAATGAGTGAGTGACTGAGTGACCAATGGAAATCAGGGTGAAACTAAAATGAGGTGACACAGTGAAGTCAGGAATAAATTTAGTGCCCAGAAATACATAACAGAATTCCCACACGGCTGCTTGAGATGGGCTGGAAATTGGAGTTATGTGTCCTAAAAGCAAAGCAAAGAAGGAAATTCCCTTTCTTACAAGACTCTCAATGATTCTAACATTGTGTTCCTCACTGTTTTCTTAGAAGCCCAGCTAAGGTCTGGGAGAAATTTCTTCCCAGGCCTCATCAAGAGGGTACCATGCGATAAAGCCAGTACCAAGTTCCTGCAGGTGTTTTCTCTTGGTTTCATCGGTTTCCTTGGAGAAGAATCTTCTACTCCCCACTCTGACTGCTAGAGCTCTAGAGCCAAGTGTACTGATTTGCAGCGTAGAAACTTCCAGTTAATGTTCCCGTTTCGATATGAGATCCCTTCCCTCAGCCACGTCTAGAGCTGCGAGTCCAGAGTCTTTCTACCTCAGTTTCTCTAGCAAAGAAACCTCCCTCCCTTTGCCGGGAGAGGGAGGGGAAATCAGTTGTCCCCCATGTGAGGCTGGGGGTGGAGGAGAGGGTATGAGGTTGTCAAATAGCTTCTTTTCCAAATTTAAACCAGTTCTGTTTTTAGTTCCATCTGTCCTCTCATTTTCAAGAGACCCGGTGCCTCTACTACCTCAGCCTTCGTGTAGGAACTATGCGCGTGTATTCCCTACAACCAACGTGGCGGAGACAATGCTGTGTGTTCGCCATTGTGTTTTCTCTTCTGAGGCCCTTGGAGACTACATGTCCCAGGCTCCCTTGTAGTGATGTTGGGATCATGTCACTGACTTCTCATGAATGAGGATGTACGTCTCAGTGAATTCTACTCACATGCTCTCCAATCCCCTCTCATCCCCAAGAATGAAAGGAAAAACTGGGAAAAGCTGAGGTGCCAGGTGGAAGCAGCCTGGGTCCCCAAGTCCCTTTGGAGGACAACCACCTAACCCACACTGGACTGTAAGGTGAACGCAAAGTCAACCTTTACTGTATTAATATTTAATCCCTACAGAGATAGCCTAGTCTGAAAGAAAAAATAATAATATTTAATCCCTATGAATGGAAGGCTTATTTGTTGTTGCATCATGGCCTGGAATACCCTGACTAACACGACTGCTTTTTATAGCACACCTCGTAAAAGCCAAGGGCATATTCCCAAAAGTTAGTTGCACAGCAAGGCCGAAGCCATATAGTCAAAGCACACTGCGCTCAGTGGTTCCGGCCTGACCAGGGGTGCACGTTGGAATACCTAGAGGAACCATCAGACTGTCAATGCTCCACACGGTCCTAAGTGAAAATTACTTTTTGTGGAAATTAATTTTTATGAGTTAGCCAGTTAATCTTTGATGTCAGATTCCTTATTGAGAATTCATAATACAGATATCGTGTTTTCATTAAGTGTCAAAATGTATGCTTTGAAAATGAGCCAATGAGAAATGTGATTAACGTTTTCTTACTAAAATGAAGTTGCTAACCACGACTCTGCTTGAATAGAAGCACAGCTCTGGGGCCTCTAGGAAACCGTAGCCCAAGGGACTCCACCAAGCAGGGCTGAAGTGGTCCTCAAACAACAGTTCTGGGATTCCTCTAAGACTCGCACGGGAAGGTGGAGGCCCCAGGAGGGACGTCATAGTGGACGTCTGTGGTTTATCTGCCCAGCACTTATGCCCTCTTCCTCTGCTAAGAATCCCGACTTTCCTTTGCGGGACCTCCCCCCTCCTTCTCTTTCCATAAACGTTGGTTAAGTGCAGCTGACTCCCCCCTCGCCCCACTCCAGGACACATGACCAGGTCCAGCCCGTCAGCTCGCTGTGTTCTGCAGGCCACAGGGATTGGTTCAGGAGGACCACGAGACATGAGAATAAACCCTGGCCATTTCACCGAAACTATTGGGAAAGAAGCGTTTCCTCTGGGGTTAAGCTGAACGAACATGCGCCTGGGGCTGCTGAAAACCCTGTTGTCACCACGAGGGGAGCAGTTTCCTCGGGATGAGATCCAGAGGAAAGCAGGGCCCAGACGTAGAGGAGGACCTTTCAGCCCAGCTGTGGCTCGCTGCAAATGCCAAAGACATTTCTGGGTTGGCAAATATAAATGAACAGGTAGAATAAGAAGAAACTAGGAGCGCTAGACACCGCTGGGATCCCAAGGTTTCCCTCACTTTCTCTTCAGCGCCATCAGCTCCTCTTGAGTGTGAGTGTTTATGGAAGATCAGAAGACTGGTGTCTCTGCCATGCCTCTCGCTGGTATGAGGTTGGTTTGTTCGTTTTAACCAGACTCCTTGGCATTCAGAGAGGACATTCAGGAATGTGTTACGGAGGCAGACCATTAAAGACATTCACCTAGCACAGGGAGAGCAGGTCAAGTCTCAAAAGCCCTCGAATCCTATCATTTCACTGCTACCCAAGATTCTTGGTGTCTCTCTTTTTCTCTCTTTTCTAAATCAAGTAACTTTTTAATTTTTTTTTTATTTTTCTTTTTTGTTTTTCTGAAACAGTGTCTCGCTCTGTTGCCTGGGGTAGAGTGTAGTGGTATGATCATAGCTCACTGCAGCCTTGAACTCCTGGGCTCAAGCGATCCTCCTGCCTCAGCCTCCTGAGTAGCTGCGACTACAGGTGCACGCACACCTGGCTAATTTTTCTATTTTTTGTAGAAACTGGGTCTTGCTATGTTGCCCAGGCTGGTCTTGAACTCCTGGGCTCAAATGATCCTCCCACTTCAGCCTCCCAAAGTGCTAAGATTGCAGGTGTGAGCCACCGCACCTGGCCTCAAATAACTTCTGTTTGAAAAAAATAGTAATAGTAGTAACACTTGCCAACTGCTACCATTTACATTTACTGAGTGCTCACTATGAATCAGGCCTGTAATTCTCACAACGAGCCTATGAATGGGTATCGTTATCCTCATTTTACAGATGAAGACTCAGTGGTTAAGTAACTTTAACTTTCCCAAGGTCTGTCAGCTAGTAAGTAGTATAGTTATAATTTTTGTAACAGCTATACTGAGACATAATTTGCAAATCATAAAAGTTACCCATTTTAAATGTACGATCTAATGATTTTTAGTAAGTTTACAAAGTTGGACAACCCTCATTACCATCCAGGTCTAAAACATTTCCATCCCCTTACAAAGATCATTCTCTGACCATTTGTAGGCACCCCCTGTTCTCCCTTCTCCAGCCCCAGGCAGCCACTTACCTACTTTCTGTATCTATAGATTTGCCTTTTCTGGACCTTTCACCTAAATGGAACCATACAATACACGCTCTTTCGCATCTGGTGCCTTTCACTTAGCATGACGGTTTCAAGGTTCATCTATGCTGTAGCATGTATTAGTACTTCCTTCTGACCATGGTAAACTGGCAGTCCACTGTATGGACATACCACACTTGATTCATCAGCTGATGGGCAGTTGGATTGTTTCCACTTCTTCGCTGTTATGAATGATGCTGTTATGAACATTCGTATACATGTCTTTGTAAGGATAAATGTTTTCATTTCTATTGGGTATACACCTAGCCGTGGAAGTGCTGGATCAGAGATAGGATTTGAGTCTTAGTCTGTCCGACTCCAAAGCCTTAACTCACTACCTTATGTTCGCTCCCTTCCTTGTCTCTTAAAATCAGTCTCCAACAGCTCAAACTCTTAGCCAGGACATTCCCTTCCACTCATCGCTCTACCCCTACCTAGGGAAATATCCTGGTTTCCAGTGGCTGAGACACTGAGAAGCCACACTTGATGATGGTTCATAGAAGAAAACCATCCTTTTTGAAGGCAGAGGGAGGAAGGGCTCCAGCTAAGGGGCCTATGGCCCCAGCTCCCTCCTTCAGCAACTCCATGCTCCTGGGATGTTCCAGCACAGATGCCACTTGTCCTCCGGCCATGCCTGACCTCCACCCTGGTCAATGGGCTGGGCGATGACTGGTTCCTCTCACCACCTCGCTTCCTCCATGCCTTCCAAATGGAAGTGACACTTTGAGACTGGCAAAAAACATTGGGGAGTGGGAAAAGGAAGAATGGGGGACTGACAGACACCTGCTATCGAGGGCTGTCACAACAGCACTGACAATAGCTGGGCCTCCTCGGGTCAGGTTCAGGACCAACACTGCTGCTTTATGTGCACGATGACGAGCTCTCAGTGGGGCCTTTGATAGCAACCCAGCGTTTGTCATCACAGTGTCTGGCCTACAGGGAGGACTCAGGGGCTGTAAGTCCCGGGAGAGAACAGTGTGGGTGCTGGGGCAGTGCGGAGAGAGGGGCTACAGAGGAGAATTGTCTGCCTTCCCCACCAGACTGTAAGCTTCCGGAGGGCAGGGACTGCTTACTACCTGCAGGACCAGCACAGAGCACAGCAGCTGCTCAGTAAATATTGGTGGGGCAAACGAATGGGTGAGAGAATGAACGACTATTTGGGTAGCTTCAGCAGAGGCAAGTTCCAGGAAGTCCAACAGGGGAGGTGGTTATTAACCAAATAATCACGGCCATCTTCCAGATAGCTGGGGATGTCCCAGCCTCAGGGTTGGGTATTTATTCAGAGCATACAAGACATGGAAAGAGTGGGGTGAAAGGATCAGCTGCTTCTGCCCACAGCCCCTAAGGTGAAAACAGGTGTGCAGCCGGGGGTGCCAGCGAAATCCAGGCCTCTCTGCTGCTCCCGGCGCTGTTGCTCTTTGCTGAGAGACTGGGTGTAGGTGGCTTGAGTACGCACCAGCTCTCACCTTCCCTCCATCCTCCTCCTCTGCCTCTTCTTGGCCTGCAGCAGCTGGACCATCCGTGCGGGAGCAGCCATCACACGGAGGAGGAGACCCCATGCCCCCTCCTGCCATCAGGGGAGGTCTACCTTGAGAACCTGCTTGCTGCGGGCCCCTGGAACATACTAATGACCATGAGGAGTCATCCAAATACAGAGGTGATGAAAGTCTCTTATCCGTTGTCTGCCATTGTATTTTAGAATATCCTTTCCATTCACTGAGTCCAGATCTAAAATGTGGACCCCCTCCATGCACCCCCCATCTGAATCAGACCATGATACAATTGACATGGCCTCGCTGAGCCTCAGTTTCTTCATGTGTATAATGGGAATAATAATACCTCCTACACCCAGTTGCTGGGAAGGTTAAGCGAGTTGCTGTAGGTGACGTGCCAGGCATAATGCCTGACTATATGAGCACCTGCCCTCCCCTGCCCAAGGCTGCCCTTCTCTCTCCAGGATCTGAGACCATCATGTTCACTCGCCCGACACTCACCCTTCCACCCGACCACACCCTCACTCTGGCACAGAACCTCCGCCCCATTCTCCTCGGCATCTATTTCCTCCCCAGACTCAGTCATCTTGTGTCCATTGCGCGGTGCTTTGGTTTTCTTTCTGGAACCCCGCCCCTTCCCCATGGTTAGAATCGGGTGCCTTGCAGCACCGCTGCTTGCGAGTCCTCGGTGCTGAGGCCGTAAGTCCACACTTCCGCTCTCCCCAAGAGCATCCTCCAGTCGGGCTTGACCACCACCACGGTCACTGCTATTGCTGCAGCTTCTTGGGCACATTCGCTCTGCCATGCTAACAGTCATTACTGTGAAGAATAAATCTTTGTGAAGTCGGCAGGCAGCTCTCCCAGAACGCAAATGGTATCTCTTCGGGTGATTCTGCATTTTTCAAAAATAACAGTGAATGAGTATTTCTCCAGATATCAAAGTGGAAGAGGCTGAGGCACTGTGCCCTGCTCTGTCTGAGAGCCTCTGTCCCCCATCGGCTTGAGAGAAGACTTGGCTACAAGGCTCCTGCATTTCTGGGGCTTGGTTTACAAAGTGATGAGGTCTCCTGGCAATAGGTTAGACATCTTCCGCTCCTCAAAAATGACCCAAGTAGTGGATCCGGCACTCCCTCCAGCATGTGGTGCCTTTCCTGTGTCCATCCCAACATGGGAAATCCCATTGCGTGCCTTCCTGGGGGTAGGGGGTGTCTACCCATTGTCAGGGGGAATCCCCAGTGGGGTGACACCTTAGGGAAAGGGAGCGCCTGCCCAGCATTAAGGAAGTTAAAGGGCCCATTTCTGACTCTAGCACATTTTATCCCGCACATTTTAACAGCAGGCAGGGACATGACTCCAAATGGGCCCATCAAACACCACTGGATGCCACCAAGGGTTATCATATAAGATAGCAAAGCCACGTGCAGACAAGGCTCCATCTCTCTGCTGCTTCTCTTTCAGATATAAGCTACAGTAAATGTACGTAAAACACAATTTCCCTATGACCCAGCAATTCCACTCCTAGGTATTTACCCAAAAGAAATGAAAACACATGTCTACAAAAAGACCTCAACACAAATGTTCATAGCAGCTCCAAACCAGAAACTACTCAAATGTTCGGCAACTGAAACTGGATAAGCAAACTGTGGTCTGTCCATGCAGTGGATTCTATTCAACAATAAAAAGGAACGTACTACTGATACATGCAATGAATTGGGTGAATCTCATAATCATTAGGTGAGTGACAGAAGTTAGACCCAAAATAAATAGTGTAAGATTCCATTCACATGAAATCCAAGACCAGACAAAGCCAACCTGCGGTAGAAGTCAAACACCGGTTGTCTAGGCGCAGTGTGGGCAGGGGAATGACTGGAAAGGGGAACACAAGAACTTTTTTCAGCCTGGACCAAGAGTGAGAACCCATCTCTACAAAAAATAGAAAAATTAGCCAGGCATGGTGGTATGCACCTATAGTCCCAGCTACTTGGGAGGCTGAGGTGGGAGGATCGCTTGAGCCCAGGAGTTCGAGGTTGCAGTGAGCCATGATGATACCACTGCACTCTAGCCTGGGTGACAGAGCTGAGATCCAGTCTTACGCACACACACAAAAAAACCTTTCTGCAGCTATGGGCATGTCCTATGTCTTGTTCAGGGTGGCAATTCCACGAGTGTGTACATTGCCACAATCCACTGAACTGAATTTAAGATCTGTGCATTTTACTGTATATAATTACCTGGATTTTTTTTAATGTCAGTTAAAAAGAAAAAAAGAATAAAGGCTGGAAGCTGCTCTTCTCTGGGGCTTAGAATGTCACACTTCTCTCCCTCCCCCCACAGGTGTGGCAGCTCCCACAGGTGACACCTGGCACACCCCAGACCTGCTCTCTGACCTCAGGCAAGTACGTTTATCCTCAGCCTCCAGCCTTATCACCCCTCCTCACCTGGTGATAGAATTATCTCTGCAGGCTTCTAGCCCAGTAGAAAGGAACCAAAGAAACCTCTCTCCATGTCCAAAGGAACTCCTGGGCTTTGATTACAATTGTTCTGCTTAAGCAAGCTGCCCATCTGTCAGGAGCCCCAAGGGTGAAGAAGGTAGCTCATGTCTTCTGGTCCAGCGCATCCCTCTGGGAAAGAGAAAGACCCATTTGTTTTGGCCTAAACTGAAGAAGACAGCTGAAATTCCAACTGCCTCATAGGAGGAAGCATTTGGAATTTAAGTGGGGTGGGTGGGGAGCGGGGGGAGCTCTTCCCTAACAGGCCTCCTAGTGTGGAGAAAAAGCACAAGTTTGAGGCAGAACCTTGGGTTCAAATCCCAGCTGTGCCACTTAACCAGGTGTGTGCCTGGAAGCAGGTGACAGTCTCTCTGAGGCTCCCTCATCTCCCACCTGGGCGTGGATGGCGAGGAGGGATGTTGTAGAGAGTGTATACAAAGTAAGTGCCAAAAGTCCCTACACCTCCATCCTGAGCTAGCCACCTGGTACACTAATGATTCTTGCAAATTTTGTGCTATGTTTGCACAGACATAGTGACAGACATGTAGAGTGATTTGGGCATGTGTGTGTGTGCGTGTGCGTTACCTTTGCATAAAGGATGAGCAGGCAAAGTTCTCACCTTTCTTTGTATCTCAGGCTAAACGTCAGGTCCTCAGAGAGGCCTTCCCAGACCTCCACAAACCAAATTAAATGCCCCTCCCATATTCACCCTCAAGCACACTTATCCCAAATGATTATGATATATTTACTTAGGATCATGTATTTCGTGTCTCCCTCACTCCCTAAACTACTAATCCCACGAAGGCAGAGAATGTCTGCTCCCCGTCCCCTCTATTTTCAGTAAACACGCAACGCAGTACCTGGTACATAGTGAGTGTTCAATAAATATTTGTGAGTGAACAAATCCATATCCGTAGTGAAAATTGTTTGAAGCTTATTCTCCCCAGTAACAGGGCCTCCCAGAATCCCAGAAGCAGGGATGTGATGAAGCCTGGTAGGTAGCTCTATCTTGCTGAAGATATGAAATGTTTCTGCACAAAGACATGTGTTCATAGAGATTATCATTACAGTGAAACCCACAGAACTTTATTCCTAGTTGGGATCCAGCAATAAACTAACATCTGACAAAAGCACTATTTTTCATTCAAATAACCTATATCTATAAGTGGCACATGCCCATAACAGAGCATATGCCTTTTTCTGTTTAAAAACTCAATAACTCATTCCTGATATCTTTAATGGAGATTAAATTAAATTAATACTATCAGCTTTTATTTTTTATGCAGTTCACATTTTTGATATTTATTTTAAAGTAGTTCAAGGTCTGTAAAATCCAGTGCTTTGCAATGGTCTAGGGTTTCAGGGTTAATTTCCATATTAATTTAAGCTATAAACATGATTAGGAAGTAAATCTACTGCCAAAAAAATATATATAAATGCATTCTGAAATCAAAGGTGCATTTGGGATTATCGGTGGATATAGATTTCTATGCCAAAGGAGCCCTCAATTAATATGAGGGGATGTGAAATTACTTCATTTTTACTGGTTAAATTTTTATGGAGGTCAGGTTTTGAAGTTTATACCACCCTATTAATCAGCAACTTCCCTTTCTTAAAATCCTTCTCTATGACTCACCTCTTCTGAGAAGCCTATTCTAAGCACTCTGCAAGGAAAGCAAACTCAGATGTCACCCTCGACCTGCTGGCCCCATGAACCCTCACCCCCAGGACACTGTAGCTCTGAGTTGAGGATGTGTAAAGTCCCTGAACCAAGAGCGAGCTCACCTCTGCTCACCACAGTCTTTGCTCCAGGCTGGGCAGCTCCTGCCCCGCCAAGCTCCTCAGCCTTGGGTCACTAATGCCCAACAATTTTTATTTTTGAGCATATACAGTATGTAGGGCACTCTCCTGTAGGGCACTGTCCTGAGAACTTCTGATAGATTATCTCAGCTCTGTGAGGTCAATTGCTTTTTAGCCTCATCTTGCACATAAAGAAACTGAAGCCCAGAGATGTTAAATAATTTGCCCGAGGTCACACAGCAACTAAGAACCTCCAGGCTGTTTTCTTAATTACTCCACTCTGCTACAATGAGCTGAGCAATCTCTGAATTTAATATTCTGGTGTTTGAAAGTCTGGAAATGAATCCGCAAAGAAGAGGATCAAAGGGAAGGATCTGAAGGAGCCGGCAGACCTGCCCTCACTTATACAGCAAAATTCAAGTATTGGAGGGGAGAAGTAGGAGGTGGCAGGACAGTCCCCCCGCCCCACTCCCAGAGCCGCGTGTGCCCCAGGCAGAGCCATTGGAAGTAAGCTGCACCTGCTCTGTCTCCCGCATGGCTCTCTGCATGTCCTTCCTTCCCAGTTTCTTCCTCCCCATCCCCAGAATCCTTGACACCCTCTGTTCCCAGCCCTGAGCCTTACCTGCCGCCCCCAGCACCTGAGGCTTCATACACCCTGCAGCACGTCCAAAGTGCAACCAACTCCACTCAGCCTCCAGCCTCTTTAACTGGTTGAGCTCCTGTGATTTCTTAAAGTTGCGCCAGTTGTTGAAGAAGCGAGCAGCTAAGTCCCTTCCCTGAAGAAGCTGAGAGAGTACAGAGGAGGAAAGGAGTGGGTTTTGGAGTCAGATCAGTACTTGATTCTAGATCTCAATTTATCAGCAACTAGACTTGATTTACCCTCCCTGAGCGGTCCTTTCCTTATTGTGGAAATGAGGATAAGACCCACCTCTTGGCGCTAATGCGCAGACCAACATATGATGAAGGGGAAAGCGGCTGGAAGGGACATGTCTTGTCTTCCTTACTCCGCTTCCTGCGTTCCCTCTACGACAGTCGCTGGAACCACCGCACTGCTCCTGGTCTCCGTGGTCTGATTAGACTGCTTCCACCTTCTGTCTGGGGCCCGAGGGTGTGAGCCAATTGCGCCCATTAGGATCTCAGTGATTGGCTCGGGGATGCCACGTGAATGAGCAGTGGCTCCAGGACTTTCCCGGCACCACTGGGTCGAAATATTTCTGTTCCCTGGGGCAGCCGGGTTGTCAGAATGTAAGCCCAGATCTGTA
This sequence comes from Propithecus coquereli, assembly GCF_000956105.1. Lineage (NCBI taxonomy): Eukaryota > Metazoa > Chordata > Mammalia > Primates > Indriidae > Propithecus > Propithecus coquereli. Next base: position 16,172,658 of record NW_012150840.1, on the reverse strand, counting down.
GCAGCCGTCTAGCCACAGTGGAAGGGAAGCTTCCTTAGGGTGATGTCAACACAGAAGAAAATGGTCTGAGGGCAGGTGAGGGCAAGGTCCTAGACAACTTGGGACACCTGGATCCAGCAGCAACAGTTTAATCAGCTCCCACTTTTCAGTTGCTACAGGTAATAAATTCTCTCTTTGGCTTTATCCACTGTGAGTTGCTACTGGTACGGGCTGAAACGTGCCCATTCACATGTTGAAACCCCAACCTCCAGCACCACAGAACGTGACTGTATTTGGAGACAAGGCCCTTAAAGAGGGGATGAGGCCTGTAGGGTGGGCCCCCATCCAGTCCAACCGATGTCCTTATGAGCAGAGGAAATCAGATACACGGAGACTATGGGAGTCACACCGAGGACAGAGCACATGGCACAGTGAGAAGACGGTGTCTGCAAGCCAGCGAGGCCTCAGAAGAAACCAAACCTGCCAACGCTTTGACCTTGGACTTTGACCCTCCAGAACTGTAAGAAGATAAATTTCTGTTGCTGAAGCCACCCAGTCTAGTATTTTATTAAGGCAGCTAGTAAACCAACACAGCTACCAAACACATCTTGACTGATACAGCTTTCCTTTCTTGCAATCTGCAGAGAACCTTGAATGGCAAATTTCTATACTGGATATGAATATATCAAGAGTTTCCAACGTGGGAGAGAACAGGGTGCTGAAGTAGTCAGACAGGGCTTGGCAGGGGACAGACCCGGGTTGGGCTTTAAAGTAGAATGGAACAGAGGAGAGGATGAAGTAGAAGGGACAACTCATGGCACACATGGGAGATAAGGTAACCAAGGTAACTGACCTTTAGGGGAGTGACAGCTTAAAAGGGGTATATGAGGAAGCTTCGCTGCCTACAGAGACAGGGAGAGACCAAAGTCAGGGAAACCATCTCCGAAACATGGATCCCTGTCAGATTCCCACTGGGAGATGGAGAGAGAAAGAGGTGACCTGCCAATCTGCTTGAGACAAGGTCCTACTTCCAAGAAAAGTAGTGGTGGTGGGGAGAATGATGGAAGGCTTTTTGGTTAGATTTGGTGAGAGTTTTAGTTTGCCAATGTTCCCTGCCCCTCCCACATAAGCTTCTGGCTTGCCCCCCGAAGGGCACAGCTGGATGCTACTGTCATTGCCAAGGGCATCCAGCTAGCCTACCTCACCATTGCTGTCCCACCTCTGATGCCCATCTCTGTCACAGCTCCCCAGCTCCACTCACTCCCATGGCCTCTTTGAATATGCCTAATGCAGACACTGAGGTCTGACTACCCCAGCAAAACACTGGTAGGTTCAAAGCACCCTCCAAGCCTAACTCCCATTATCCTCCTCCTACCCTCCCACAGCCTTCCACAATGGCAAGCAAATCCACAGATGACCAATACTAGAGGACCTTTTATCCAACAAATACTTATTAAGCATCTATTATGGCCAAGCACCATGATAGTCACTGGGGATACAAAGATAGAATTAAGGTCAGATGCAGGTGGAGTTCCATAGCAATTAATATAGAATGGTATTGCCACAAGGATAGGCAAATGGACCAATGGAACAAAACAGAGTCCAGAAACACACCCACACATATAAGATCACTTGGTTTACAGCAAAAGTGACATTGCATAGCAGTGAGGAAAGTATTATCTTCAAATAAATGGTGCTTCAATTCAATACCGACAGGAAAAATAAAAAGAAAGCAAGGTGATCCCTACCTCATGCCATACACAAAAATCAATTCCAAGTGGACTATAGATCTATAAAGAAAAGCAAAACAATAAAGCTTCTAGAGGATAATAAGCCAGAAAACACTCCCATAAAGGAAGGGATCAGTAAATTTAACTTCATTAAAAGTAAGAATTTCAGTCCACCAAAAGAAACCATCAAAAGAAAAGCAAGCAACAGAGTAAGAGAAGATTGTTTGCCAAACATTTAACCAGCATAAGATTTGGATTCAGAATAAATAACTCCCAAAAATTGGTTTAGAGAAAAACCCAAATATACACACCACAAAAATAGGCAAGAGACTTGAACTGGCACTTCAAAAAGAAAATTCCAAATAGCCAATGGACATATGAAAATGTTGACCTCATTACTAATTGGGGAGATGCAAATTAAGGTCTGAACGAATTACTTTAAAAACCTGACCATCCCCAGTGTTCGTGAAGTGTGAAGCAACAGGGCCTCTCATGTGCTGCCGGTGGGAAGGCAAATCTGCAAAACTTAAATTGAACATAGGAATGCACTTTGACCCAGAAAGTCCACTCTTCGCTCAAGATAACTAAGTGTACAGGAGCACCAAGAGACATGGCCAACAATGTTCATAGCAGTACCCTTTATAATATCCCAAAGCTAGAAACTACTCAAATGCCCATCAACAACAGACTACATCAATAGACTGGGTATGTTTCTACCATGGAGTGCTACACTGAAATGAAAATAAATGAATTACAGCTACATGTCACAACATGGATAAATCTCCCAAACATAAAGTTGAATGAAAGAGGCCAGCTGCAAAAAAGAATCTACATTATGATCCCATGTAGTTCTAATTCAGAAATAAACAGAACTAACTGTAATGTTAGAGGTTAGGGGAGTCATTACTTGAAGGAAGAAGAGGGGTAAGGATTGAAAGAGGCCCTGGTGGAATTTTCTAGGGTGCTGGCAATGTGTGGGCAGTGAATACACAGGTGTTTGTTGTATAATAATTCATTGCACTTTATATTTTATGTTTTGTGCAGTTTTCTGTATATATGCTATACTTTACAATATTAAAATGTTAAAACAAATTATGGCGCATGCCACCAACCAGCTCACAGTCAAGCAGGGGAAAGCGAAAGGTAAACAGGTGCTGATGACACAATGAAATCAACGCTATGATGGGCCAGACTGCCTGGCTTCCCATCACAGCTCTGCCACAACATACTCACGGGTAGCAAGTGACTCCAATGCTCTTGGCCTTCTTTTCCTCTTGTATAAAATGGGAAGGATGAACATACTTGTCTCATGGGATTCTGAGAATTAAATGAGTAAATACAGGTAATACAGCTAGAATATACCTTGTATATAGAAATTGATCGATATTTTTGTTATCTATTACTATCATCATTACTAGTACCACCACCACTAGTACCGCCACGACTACTAGTACCACCTCCATCACAACTTCCACAGGAGCTCAGCGGGCACACTTAACCCTCACAAGAGACAATAGAGTTTCCAGCATCTATTCCAGCCTCCACTCTCCAGCCCATTGGTGTACCTGGGAAGACCCAAGAGGAGGCCATTGAGTTACTGTCCTCTCTGTTCCTCCAGGGCCCTCAAATCAGCCACAGCAATTGATTCTCAACCACACTTTCCTCAGAATCAGGCCAAGGAAACACAGGAGCCACTGCTAACACCCAATTTATCTCACCATGCCAGTGCCCCGTACACAGTAGGTGCTCAATACCTGCTTATTGAATGAATGGTAACTAAGGGAATGAGAATAAGCGAGAAAGTGAGTGAGCGAGCACAGCAAACTGAAAAGCCAGAAGGAAACCCCCGTGTTACCAGACACCATCAGTAGAAACCGAGGGACCTGCCACCCTTTAGCCTGCTCCTTTTCTCTCCTGGGGCCAGAATCTTGGATCTTCCCTGCTCCTCCTCCTGCTCAAACCTGCTTCTCACCCAAACCAGAGGCCACGCCGTGATCCGCCAAGCCACCTACTGCTCAGGTGGCAGTATGAGGGAGTCGCTATTTATCTTTGTTACTGCTGCAAGTGTCCAAGAAAAAACAGCTTCAAAGATCACATCTGTTGGGATAACCTATTGATTTGTGTCACGTTTCTCCCAATCCCCATTTTATTGTTGTTCAAGACGGGGTCAGGGTAGGTCAAAAATAACTCTTTCCAATGGAGGAAACAGACTGAGAAATTCTAACAGGAATTCTAAATTCTCTAAAAGGTGTGGGTTGGCGAAGTAATGGAAGATGGAGGCATCCCAAACCCAGACTGGAGACTGTGGAGAGGGAGGGTCTGAGTGGGGTCCATGATGGACGAGCTTAGGGAGAAAAGGAAAATTAACTAGGAAGATAGGACAGATTGCAACTTAGGATCCACACCCAGTACAAGCTTTTAGAAGATTTTTAAAAATTAGTTTTTCATACTGGCCAAACCAGTTTGCTGAATATGGTCTGAGTGTTAGCCAACTATTATTCTATGATCAATGAAAGAGCAAGCACTTCATTAAGATTAAGAACTTCAGCCCACTGAAGCTTCATAGCGCTCTATGTTTGGAGCTATGAATGCCCTCTCATTTGCCAGAGACTTCATCTAAAGCAGGGGTCAGCAAACTGCAATTAAATCCAACCGGTGGCTGTTTTGTAAATAAAGTTTTATTGAAACATAGTCATGTCATGCCCATTCATTTATGCATTTCTCTATAGCTGTTTTGCTATAGCGGTAGAGTTGAATTGTGGTGATAGAGGCCTGCAAAGCCTTAAATATTTACTATATGAGTGTTACAGAAAAAGTTTGCTGACCCATGCATGGTCTATGGATCTTAGTTAATTCTCACATCCCCATTTTACACAAGGAAGCTTACAACATACATAAGGAAGGTTTAACTCATAAAGGTTAAACAACTTGGTCAGGACTGGATTCAAGCACAGTGCTGGGATTTGAATGCAGGTCTGCCTGATGCAAAAAAGTTTCACTGAGACGTGTGCTACTATGCATGCACAGGAGAAGATCCTATGATCATTCTTAATAATATTATCCGTATGAGTTAAACATCTACACAAATCATACCTATACAAGTCAAATTTGTCCCAAGGCCTGTTCGAACCCCACTGTTTTGCTAAGATGTCATTCAGTGGAGTAGGTTTGAGGTTAAGATATCATCTTAGATTTAGAAATCTTTTGGTTCTTCTAAGGTTTCGGGGTAATGACATTTGTCATAGAGTTAACTTGGGGTCCACTTCATCCTGATAGCTCCTGCCTCCTCCGTAGCCTTGACAGGCAATGATCAGCTGGATGGGGGACAAATATGAACTCTCTTACCTAGGAAGCTAAGTAGAGGCATAAGAAAGCAATGTCAAGGCATCATATATAGCAATTTCGTTTAAAATCCAAGTATTCTATGTGTTTATCTTTCATCTTCACTCCCTTCCCTGGCAAGAGAGTCATTCCCTAAGACACTAGGCAAGACTGATATGATATTCAGGGTGAGGGAGGTGGGAAGTTGTAGAAATATTCCGAATGCAATGCTTTCCAAAGAATCTCTGATTTTCCATATAATTCAGGGGAAACACTTGCTGTAGACAGAACGAAAAGAGGAAATAACCTACTGCTTGATTTCAGGAGGAAATAGTTACTGCGTGGGATAGGGTGAGTAGGCAAACATGGGGGCACTCGCAGGTCATAACATTATAGCAGCATCTCAAGAGAGGCTGTTTAAGGACAATTAGAGGGACAGTTCACAGCAATGTGATTTTTGAATAGCTACTAGTTCCAAAAGACTCCAACATAAGCCCCTGGTCCCAGGCGCTTTGTGGCGCTATCATTTTGGAACTATGTTTTACCATGTCTCGAGCAGCCTGACAGCCGTGTGGTCATGAAAAAAATGGCACCTGGGAATTGTGAAAGGATCTTAAAAGGCAAAGAGAGAACAACCATGAGGGCGTTCCGCCTAAAATCCACCCGAGCAAATGACGCTGGCTCCCCTTCACCGGCAACCCCAATTCTGAAGTAAAATAGCTTCAGGAATGTGACTCTGTTCAGAGTCAACCTGGGGACCTCAAGAGACACCAGCCTTACCTGTCTTTGGAATAGGGTGTCCCAGGTGAAACCTGAAAATCTCTTTCAGTTGTCTCACACTTTCTAGCTCTCTTTCCACACTTTGAGCCCTCCCTGAGATGATCCTAGACAAGGCTTCTCTTCCCACCGCCCCTTGAGCTTGAGGGCAAGGGCTGTGGGACCATGTGCACACCCCACTCTTCCCATATGGCCGCCCCACATAGGCTCGCTTGCTAGAGAGCAGCCCTGGCTGCAGACCAAGCCAGACCAGTCCCAGGCCCACCCTGCCTCTATTGTGACCCGAGAGAGTTTAGTTTTAGCAATGGGAAAGCCAGGAAGACCCAGCCATGGGCAAGGCTCATGACACTGATAAAAACACAAAAGGAAAGACAAAGGGACAGGACAAAGCTGGGCGCGGGGCCTCATGCCTGCAATCCTAGCACTTTGGGAGGCTGAGGTGGGAGGATCACTTGAGGCCAGGAGTTCAAGACCCGCATAGGCAACATAGCAGGACCCTGTCTCTATTAAAAAAATTAAAGGAGATGGAACAGTGAAACCACCACTGAAAAAAAATTTCAATTTACTTTGTTTCCTCAAACTTCCAACCTTATTACTAAAAGGGAAATAAGAAAAAACAAACCAAATACACGTTAAAGATAGAAAATGTTCTGCGCCTTTCATATCAAACCTAACCCTGTTTTTGCTCCCCCTTGAGACAACCCTTTCTAATGGAAGACGTTAAACCCCGGTGAGGTTTCACACGCTGCTGGGGGTGTGCACAGTCGGGTCAGAAGCCTCTCTGGTCCCAGGCAGAGGCACCTCAGGAGTTAACCAGGGGTATTTATTTACAGGTTAAAGAGGCAAGCTCCAGAGTGCAAGGCAGTGCCGAGCGGGAGCTAACAAGACGCTCTCTCCAGTGGCATTCTAGGCGATTACTCCCGAGGACCCAGCCATACCAAAATCAATAAACAATTTCAGCGCAGCCCAGGGAACTTTGCCACACTTAATAAAAGTCTCCAGCTGCAGTTATGGCTTCATTTCACCTTAACGTCTTCTTTAACTGTCCCTTCTTTTCAAGATCAATTAGAGGTACATGCAAAGAGAATAAAGAAATAAGCACGTGCAGATGCGCACACACAAACACATACGCCGTCAGCAAACAAGGTCAAAACTAGTTCTGTGTGCTGCGGGCTCTCCCCTCCCAACTCAGCATTTCCACTTGAAGATGACCAACAGGGAATAAGTCTGGGGCTGGGGCTGGAGAGGTGCAACCGGCTTTAGCGGGGAAAGGAGAGGTAGGGAGGTGAGGGGTCAGCCCCACATTGCCTAAGTCCATATAACTAATCCAAATAGGGAAGGCATCCTTCCTCTGTTTATAGATTTCCGAGGATCTCTTCCTCCCTGAAAATCACCCAGGATTTTTTGCTTTTCACTATTTCCTTGCTCCCCAGAATATCCATTTAAAAATGGATCAAAAAAGGTAGAGAAAATGACACCAAAATGTGCTAACGTTACTGTGAGTGCCTTCAGTTAAAGAGTTGAGAGACGTTGCGTGGGGTAGGTAGGCTGGAGGGAGAAGAAGAGAAACAGTCTGTTAGCCAAATGATGGGCTGTTGGGTTGTTTGTGTGTTTCATCGTCTCCTAGCCATCAGAAGCCCACCGTCACCTTGGTTCGGGAACTGGGACTAGCGCTCGCCTAACTGGCCAGTCTCATCAGCCATTTTCCAGGCTTCATTGCATATGTGGCAAAACTAAATGAAAATCTGTTTGATATTTTTAAAATGGTTCCAGTGTGTGTTACATTCTATACATCTGAAAGTTCATTATTTATGCACATCTCTCTGTGCACAAACCCTTCCCTCTCACTTTAGAAAATTACTGGACTCGGGGAGATGAACTGTTAACCCTCTTAGGAAGTCAATAACACTAATTAATTCATCATCTTTCTTGGATTCTTTACCACTAAAGTGCAATGAGGAACAAGTAGAAAGCGCCATCCGCAAGAAGCACAAAGATAAAGACCTTCTGTGAACATACTTGACAAAAGCCAGAGGAGTCGCTGGGATCGGGAACAGAGACAGTAATAGGACATTCAGAGTACAACATATGGAAATAGTGACACCCCCTCCCCTTCTTTTCCTTTTTTCCAATTGTAACCAACTCTAGAACAGTCAGCTCCAAGAGCAAGTCAAGTGGACCACCCTCCTCCAGGTGGAAAGGCCTTTTGGAGGAGGAGACAATGGCTCCGAGTGCTTAGGTGTGGGTCTCCCCTTCCCTGCACTGCAAAGGCACCCTGCCTGCCGCTGGGCATGTGTGATGTGCACACGGAGGGTAAGGAGAAGGCTTTGATTAAGGGCCCTTAGTCCCAGAATCCTCTCTGCCTCCAGTTGTGTCAGTACATCGCACCCTGAGCAACAGTCCTTCTCCAGTTTTCCAAGGACTTGATTCTGTCATCATAGCAACAGTATCCTCCACTCAATTCTCCCCCTTCTTTCTCCAACTCTAAACATCCTTATTCCCACCCCCTTCCCTCCCCAGTAGACTCTCACACCTCACCAAGTTATCTTTCAATCAAGCTTTGGGAGACCCCAGGGCATTTCAAAGAAGAAATGACCTTAGAGTCATAATTACAGCGAAGTTCACATTTTCTCCTGCCAGCCTGGAAAGTAGCCCTGTTTAAAAGTTCCCTTTATATGGGGCAAAAAGAATAATTGTGAGGTATTTGGCAACTTCCAATGCCGTTACAACAAGTTGGAATGCTAAAAACTGGAGTTTAGTAGGACATTCTTTAACAGTTTAGAGTGAAGAATAAAGACATAGCAACCACAGAAATAAAGCAGACTTTCTATATTTGTCCATTTTTGTTTCGAGACCAACCTAGATATGTCAACAAGTCAATCATAGAGCTGCCCATGCACGAGGCATGTCCTCAGGTTCCGGTGGCCTTCTATCGCTTACTCAGTGTGACAGGTTCATGACATCGAGTTAACACATTAGGCAGGAAACCCTAAACCTACTGGTAACTAATACAGAACAAGCCACAGGTACAGCCACCTTTCTAAAACTCAGTCAATAAACACATTTGTAAAAATATTCCACAAAACGAAGACCGATCTGCAGGTTCCGGTAGAAAAACACAACTACAAAGGTGTGTGTTCTTGTGCCTTCCTCATGCCTCTATCCTATTTAATATTTGCCTGGTGAGCACAGAGGGGGAGGCTCATGTCTAATTCTGTCTTTTGATATCCTGCAGGAGCTCAGGATGTAGCAACTATCTTTATAAGCAACCTTCACAAGCAGAGAAACACTCGTTTAAAAAATAATCAACTGGGAATCTGGTTAGAGTAACGCTTAGCTATTGAGGACTGAGAAAGGCAAAGTGGAGATTAATGCAAAATATATTAGGCAGCTGAGAATGAGAGGCAATTGAACACCCAGGTGTCTGAAGACCTCTTTTATTTTGAGAAAGACATAAGACTTGTAGGACAACAAACTTTTAAGTGGCGGTTCAAATGGTATAATTCACCAAATTCACAAATGACGAGATCTGTTCTTTGTATGTTTTCTGATCTCTCCACGGTTCTATATATCACACAGAGCTTTGAAATATATATTTGGAACCAAGCAACATACACAGAAACTGACTTCAGCTATAAATCAATTCCTGGCTTACTGATTACTTTTTTAAGGGAATTACCTGAAAATTAAGTGAAAATAAGCCACAAGAGTGATTGAAAATCTTTCTGCAGTAAAAGAAAAGATTAGAAATAATCAGACAATGGGCTGGACTGGCCTCTCCTAAACCCGGGCCACCATGACATATATCATATCTCACCCTGATCACCTCGCACCCTGGTCTCAACAAACTCACTCAGCTGCTAACACTCCAGGCTCTGGGTCGCCATGGCTGGCACTGCACTCTGTGTTTGCTTCTTCAGGGCACGCCCTTGAACTCATCCCACATAACCCAAGTCCTGCAGGAACATTTAAACATCTGCACGAAGAACATTAGGACCTCTGCTCCTGTTTTGTTCTGTTTGCGCAGGACTCTGATCCTCAGCGTTCTGCTGCTGAGTGGCCCAGGCTCCTGCTGCACCAAGAACTAGCATGAGTCCTTTCTTGGCTCTTGAGGGCAAATGAAGAGCGACTACAAAGACTTTATTTTTTCCATCTGACTAAGGGGTTCCTACTAGTAATCTCCTGAGAAGGTTAAGGATTACTGAAATTCCACATTCATAAGCTTACGTCGCACATTCCCAGAGTTCACTGGGGACTTCTACTCCAGGGTCTGAGAAGCCATCCGGCATCTGCACAGTCCTTGGCCGCACGGAACAGTAACTCCTAAACAGGCTCGCATAGTACCAGTCAGTGCACAATGCCCACGTTGACGAAGTCTAAATATTTGCTTCCTTGTGACTCCAACGCTAGTTGCCCCAAACCTTCTGGTTTGGGTTCAGAATAAAGTAAAAAAACAAAAGCCATTTTTGTCTGGCTCAGGATGAAAAAATGAGATGGGAACTTCCGAATGGACCACAACTGGTTGTCCATCCCAGGATGGTTTAGGGGAAAGGAAAGGAAGTTTCTTTAGAACAGTGGTTTCAAAGGGTGATCCCTAGACCAACAGCAAAGCACCATCTCAAAACTTGTTAGAAATACAAATTCTCAGGCCCACTTCAGAACTACTGAATCAGAAACTCGGGGGTGAGGCCCAGCAACTGTGTTTTAATAAGCTTTGTTTTTGTTTTTGTTTTGAGACAGGGTCTCACTCTGTTGCCCAGGCTAGAGCACAGTGGTGTCATCATAGCTCACTGCAACCTCAGACTCCTGGGCTCAAGTGATCCTCCTGCCTCAGACTCCCAAGTAGCTGGGACTACAGGCACGCACCACCATCCCTGGCTAATTTTTCTATGTTTTGCAGAGATGGAGTCTCGCTACATTGCTCAGGCTGGTCTCAAACTCCTGGCCTCAAGGGATCCTCCTGCCTCAGCCTCTCAAAGTGCCAGGATTACAGGCATGAGCCTCTGGCCCGGCTTTAACAAGCATTAAGGAGATTCTGATACATGCTCACATTTGAGAACCACTGCTTTAGAAAAAGCTTACCCCTGACTCATTGCATGTAATTTAATAACTGGAGAAAGTAGTGGGGCCAGATACTTTCACTTATTCTTGTTCATGCACAAACCCATCCTTGCAGAAACTGCACTGAGAGATCAGGACACAGGACACACATAGCGCAACAAATAACACTGAAAACTGCTTATAGAGTCAGCACAAGAGCCCAGATGCCCCGATTCCAGAAAGTAGAAAATGTCTAGTGTCCTTTCAAGAAGGTGAGAGGGAGGGAGGAGGGGGGAGGGGACGGGTATATGCATACACAAAGAGTGCAATGCGCACCACCCAAAGGATGGACATATTTGAAACTCGGACTTAGGGCAGGAGGATGGGGCAAGGGCAACATACATAACCTAAACATCTGTACCCCCATAATATGCTGAAATAAAAAAAAAAGAAGAAGAAGGTGAGAAGGTTGGGGTGGAGAGGGGGATAGAGAAAAAGGAGCAGGAGGAGGAGGAGGAAAAAAGATAAAATATAGTGTATTTTCAAACTTGATTTCATAAGACATTTTAAAGGCAATCACAGAATTCAAACACCAGTGATCTTCACAGCAGCCTTAATAAGAAAGTTAAAATTTTTAAATAATTTTACACCCCATAAAACTCATCATTATTGAGGGTGTTGCGGGTGTTGCTCACATCTTAAAAAGAACAAACATCCCACCAGAGATGCATCTGGTACTTCAGAACTTTCTCCCAAACAACTGGTTTGCTTTTATCTCATGGTCACTGTGAAGGGAATTGGTGATTGTGTTTCCTTCTTCCAGAAAACTCAGAACCAAATTAGCAAGTGAACATCAATCGGCCTTTGGTATTGGATCCTCGCGTGGCCTTGTCTCATTTCTCCTGCCTTTATTTCCCCTGCCTGGTTTTCCTCCCTCGCTGTTCTGTTTGTACTTCTGTCAGACATCGCAAATCCTTTCAGGATGAGGCTGGCAAAACGTACACTTAAAAGGGGGTTGGGGGAGAGAAAGGCTCTTTCCCTAAGCAAAGTGGAAACCTTGGAGAGACAGTCAAGAAGTGACAGCCACTGGTCCAGCAGGGTGGGGAGGGGGCCTCCCCTGACACCGTGGGACGTGTCGGGGCAGGTGGGGCAGCCTGGAGGCAGGAGCGTAGAGAGGGGAAGGACAGCCATTAGTGGCAGAAAAGCTCTTTGCACATGTTGTTTCCTGAGGTTAGGAAAAGGGAGTAGGGAGGGGAAATTGCATTCTAGCTTCTGTCTTTTGAGGTGGACCAATTTCTGTCCTCCTTTGCCTTCTCACTCTGAGACTAAATCAGCGTCCACACAGGATTGGCAAACCTGAGGCAGGCACCCCAGATCCAAGCACTCCCGCCTTTGGTGTAATGCACCGGGCACAGATCACCCCGATCCTACTTTGCTCAGAGTTCCCGGAGAGATGGGGCAGTGACATCAGGACAGATGATAAACGTGCCCATCCAGGCTTAGCACAAAAACCGAGATAATATTTGTTTTGATTTCCTATCTATCTAGTTTGGAACAGGGAAAAGGGTATTTTCCTTGGGTAGCTACCTTGGAGGCACTTATTTCAGCTCCAAAGCAGTCAGATTGGGACTCAGGAGGCAGCCACAGGCAGGGGTTGTTTGGAGCCGCCCTCTCCACCAGCCTCCCCGGAAAATTTCCATAAACAGCTCCATCAGGACTGCAGTGTCAACCTTGACCAGTCACTTCTGAGCCCAGCTCCATCCATAATGACACTTCTCCACTGTCCCCTTCTCCCCCGAGCATGACAGATGAGGGGCTTCATGGAACAAGTCCCCGCGCTGTGATGGGAATCCGTCTCGCTCGACTGCAGAAAATATATATATCCCTGAACAGCTGTGAGGAATGCTTTCATTATCCATCTGCAGTCTTACCACTGGTCTCGGTTCCTCTTTTTACAATAAAAAATGAAAACAGGTTAAATGGCATATTCTGACAATGATTGTTTTCAAACACCCAGGTTGGAATATGGGAGGTGGCAGAAAGAACACTAGAGGGAGAGCAGAGGGCTCTGAAGCCCTGGGCCATGGGGACAGAGGGGACTGCCGCGATGAGGGAGCTTCCCAGGGTGGGCTCTTGTGTACAGCGACCGCACAGGCTCAGCTCAGGGCTGGATGGTTTTGCTCAAGAGCTTTTTGTTGGGAGCAATTTATACCCATCTAGCAATCAGACAGGGAAAGCTATGCAGAGAGGAGAATGTACATCATACCACATGCAGAAATAGTCACAAGGTAAGAAAGCGCAGATAGGTACCCAAAGATCACATGTTCAGTGTTGTCCTCATTAGAAAAGGAACTGCCAGGTCTATTGAGAAGGTTCACAGGGCTCTCAGGAAGGGGCTGCAGAAACCCACCCTGAGGTCACTGTGGGCAGGCAGAGAGGAGGTCCCAGGGGAAGGGGAGGAGGAAAAGCAATTGTCGCAGGATACCATGGTGAGCCTAGCTGGAAGGAGGGCCTGCACGACTCAGTCGGTGCTGACATTGCCACAAAACCACCCCAGAGGCAATGGGGAGTGGAGTTCCACCCTCTGGTCAGTGGCTAAAAGCACAGTGTCTGACCACTTCCTAACTAGCCTTGTTTATTCATTCAACCATTTCAACACAGGCTTAGTGAATATCCACTACATTCATTTTCTGTGCTGCTTAACTAACTACCACAAACTTAGCAGTTTTAAACAACACGTACTTATCATCTATAGTTTCTATTGTTTCTATATTATCTATAGGTCAGAAGTCTCCACAAAGCTTGGCTGGTTTCTCTGCTTGAGGGTCTCACAAGGCTGCAACCCAGGTATCCACAGGGCTGCAATCTCATCAGAGGCTCGACTGAGAAAATATCTGCTTCCAAACTCCCTGAGGTTGTTGGCAGAATTCATTTCCTTGCAGCTGCCAAACAGAGGGTTTCAGTTTCTTGCTGGGGTCATCCTCAGCTGCTAGAGACTGCTCAGAGTTTCCTGCCAGAGTGGGCTTCCCCAATATGGCCATTTACTTCATGGCATCTTGTTTCTTTAAAGCCAGCAACAGAGGAGGGGAGAAAGAGGAAGAGGAAGAGAGAGAGACTGTACTAGCAAGACAGTCTTCTATAACATAATCATGGGCATGACATCCCATCACCTTTGCCACTTCTGTTGGTTAGAAGCAAGTCACAGCCAAGGGAAGGGAAGGGATTACACAAAGCTGTGAGCACCAAGAGGCAGGGATCGTGGGACATCTTAGAGTCTGTCCACCACACCTATTGTTTTAAGCACCAGGGGTACAGTAGTGAACATTAAGTCATGTCTTAGAGGGAGGCAGCTGGAGGGAGAAAGAAAGAGAGAGAGAGAGAGAGAGAGAGAGAGAGAGAGAATCCATGGATTAAAGGAAATATGTTAAATTAAAAGACAAATCTATGGGTCTCCATGAATCTCAATAATATCTGGTCCTCATTTGGATCCTAATTTTTTAAATGTAAAAAATCTGACATTTATGAAACAATTGGAAATTTGAACACCAATTGAATATACGATGACATTAAGGAATTACTGTTAATTTTTAAAGTATGATCATTGTATTTGTGGACTTTTAATAGAGAAACCTTATCTTTTAGAAATTCAGACTGAATTGTTATAGACAAAATGATATGCCCAGGAGATTTTCTTCAAAAAAATATGGGAACATGAGAAGAAGGTGGAGCTATGGATGAGTTAGGATTCCCAGGGGTTGATGGTTGTGGGGCCAGGGTGATGGGCATGTGGGAACTCATTAAGCTATTCTATCAACTTTTGTGGGTGTTCAGCATTCTTCATAATAAAACCTTAAAAATAGGCAAGTATTTATCTTCATTAGTAATCAGAAATGCAAATGAAAACCAATGAAACCATTTTGTGTCTATCAAATTGCCAGAAGTTTTCTAAGATGACAATACCCATTGCAAGTGAGGGTGTGATGGACAGATGGGCTGTACATTGCTGGGTGAGGGTTGAGAGAGGCAGAAAATAAACCGGGCAACTCTTTGGAAAGCATTTTGGTAATGTGTATTAAGAGTCTTAAAAATGTTCATATCCTTTGGTCCAATAATTCCACTTCCAGGAATTTATCTTAAAAAATAACCCTCAAAATGAACAATGCTTATACTCAAGGATATTTGTTACAGGGTGTGTAGTAAAGAATTCACCTTACCCAAACAGCAGTCTGGCCTTTGTTCTCAGCTATAGGGAGGTGATCTTTTTCATTTTGTTGTTTTATTTTGTTTTGTTTTGTTTTGTTTCATACTGATTATCAGTGTGTATATAGGGAGGTGATCTTTAGGACTTTGGAATGTCCTGCCTGATAAGAGTGTCTTTGCCTGCCAGGGGCCGTGGCCACTGGACGGGATAACACTGATTTATGAATTTTGGGCCGTGCAGTATCCGCTCTACCTCTGGGGGGGCTGGAGACTAAAGAGCAGCCGCCCAGGCAGTCACCCACAGAGCCCCAATAATAACTCTGGACACCAAGGCCTGAGTGAGCTTCCCTGGTTGGCAACGTTCTGTGCTTATTGCCACATATCAATGCCGGGGGAGTAACACTGCCCACGACTCCATGGGGAAAGGACGACGGGAAGCCCATGTCTAGAACTTTCCTGGACTTTGCCTCATGCATCTTTTCCCTTGGCTGATTTTAATCTGTATCCTTTAACTGCAATAAACCATAACCGTGAGCATAACAGCTATCGGTGAGTTCTATGAGCCTTTCTAGTGAATTATCAAATGTCAGGGTAGTTTATGGAAGCTCCGTGGACTTGCAATTGGTGGCACGAGTGAGGGTGGTCTTGTACATGGTGCTCCCTCTCATCTCACGCGGAGTTATTTATAAAATAAAAATAAAAGGCCTGGGAACAACTTCAGTGTCCAGTAATGGGAGCATTATGTGTTTCATGTACTCAGTATTATGCAGCCATTAAGTATGGCACTTATAAAAAATGTATATTAATATGGAAGGAAGGCTACGTAACATGTCAAATACCAAATATTTAATGCATAGTATGATTACTATGTACACGTAGATTTCAAAATACACATAGAATAACATTCACATGAATTATACCAAAATGCTAATGAGTGGCTGTTTGGGGGTAGTAATATCATGTGATTTTATTTTTGCATTTGCCACTACTCAAAAATTTTAGCAGTTTCTAATTCTAGCCATATTAGGGATGATTGCATAGCATAAGGAAGATAGTTCATGACTGGGAACGCCTCAAAAGCTCAACTATGACTCTGTCACTAAAAATGCCACCAAAAGGAAAGAAAGGGAGATGGGATGTAAGGAAATCTGAGGAACTTCACAGATGTGATGAGCACAGCTAACAAGGGTGGAAGGACAAATATCAAGGGTGGAAAGAAGAAACGCAAAAGCAAGGACCTGCAGACAAGGTGGCGTGAGGCCCTGAGGACAGCGCCCGGTGCCTCAGAGTGGAGGTCAGTGCTGACGGGTGACGTGAGTCTGCGATGGGAGCTCCAGCCTGGGACACCCTCCGAATCACCACCCGCTCAGTACCAACAGCAGGGCTTCCTTCCCGAGTGAGGCAAAGGGGCCTTGGATTGATATTGTGCTCAAAGCGCTTTCCTAACTGTTGCCTCTCATTCTCCTGGGCTTCTGTGATTTAGAATCTTGGCAGACTGAAATGTGAATAAAAATTTTAATAAACAAGCTGACTTTTGGTTGAAAGTGTCAGAAGGCTGAAGTCAGTACTGAGCTGAGACTCGCAAAAAGAGCCCAGGGCATCGAAAATGGCTTCTGCTTTTTAAAGTTAAGTTTGGGGCAAGTGGAAAAAAAGATGACACAGGCCACTGCTTAGGAGAGGTACTGATTTTTATCAGAAAAAAAGGCAGAACCTCTACACCCCTAATTTTCTTCCATCTTTTCTGTCCAATAAAATCTTTACCATGAAATAGGTAACACAATGCTGATAAGAAGGAATTAAAGCTCTAAGTGCTTATAAAACGTGCACCTGTTCTCTAGCTACACTAATGAATCGAAGCCACTTACCTCGATGAAGGGCTTTCCAGGATGGGATAACCCTTGCAAATGGGATTGCTGAATTATCAGGGATCCGGAAGGCAACCAGGAGGACGGAAGATTCTAGAAGATGAGGGTTGGTGCTTTTATAACAAAGTATATAATGTATTACATTTCACTGAGTATTTTCACACAACTTCTCATTTGTTCTTCCCAAAAAACAAGTACAGTTGGACCAAAGGAGAGAATAAATGCGACTGTAAGTGTTAAGGCCCCATACGAAGGCCCCAATGATCAGTGGGACGGACGAAACGATTCCATCCATCCTACCACTGAGGAAGCAGAAGCTCAAATAGACTCACCCAAGGTCCCACTGGTGATTCATTCTGCAAATACCGGAGATACTCATGACCCCCAAGCAAGAGTCTCAGCACTTATTAATAGAAAACAAAATGGTAACCACGGTGACACTGCACAAGTTCACTTACAACACACACGTCACATCAGATAGACACCATTTCTATCTTTGCCATATTAGACTCTTGGACATGGATATCTATATTTCAGCCAAGGATTTCCTACTCCCCTTCCCTGTCAGGGATAAGTCCAGGCTGTCCCTTAATGGATGGTAGAAGCATGAGGTGTCAACCAGGAAGTTTGGAAAGTTGTGTTAGTGGGGCTAGTGCTGAGTCAGTACAGGCTGGGCTTAGAGCCTGGTTACTATCGAAACCTGCATTTCATCTTGCTGAGAGTTGTATTGCTTTAGGCAATAGACTGTAACTCTCATACATTTAAGGGACACAGTGGGATTTCCTGGGAAAATGTCAGAGAACTCACAGAACCGATAGGAAGGTTCTGAGAGGCAAGTCAAGGATGGCGAGGGGAACTGACCCATCAGGGCACGGTGCCTGGAAAGCACACCTCAGAGTGCTGCCTCAGGGCAGGGGGCTGTCCTTATCACCCAGTCAAAATTGAAAGTTTGGGACAGTGACTCCCAATGCTTAGCTTTAGTATAATAATTATGCCCACCCCTTGAGCTTGGAGAAAGGAAGGAGGAAAGATTTCATCTAAACCTCATTACATGAGAGTGGAAGAGGGCAGATGCCTGAAAGAAAATCAGGGTTGCTGCTGGAAATAAGGCCAATGAACCACTTTACTGACCCAAGCAGGGCAGGTTTGAGGAGAACCTCTGCTTCCAGGGCCCACGTTAACATGTGGAGGGACTTCAGTGAGAAAAACACTCCTCCTCCCACAACGCAATTAAGATAGGATTGAGGGAGAGAATGAAAGGGAGAGTGCTTCATAAATGGCAAGGAACCGTAAGATGCTTACTACTATTCTTGACAGGATGGGAGGAAGAACAACTTCTCTGATTGGTACATTTCGAGAAGGAACAGAGCGTGCTCTGCCCAGCTGCTTTTTGGCTCTGTTTTGAAGCCTGTCTGCCCACAGTGATGTACAGTCACTGCTCTCTGTTATGCAGTAGCTTAGCGGGGGTGGAGGATCTGGGTCTGTAACAAGGAGAATGCAATTCAGCTTCTGAATGACCAGTCCAAAGCCCACGCTCCACTCAGTTATAAAGCCAACACACAGGTCTCCTGGACCTCACCCTCCCATTTTTGCCAGTGATTGAGACCAAGATAGAAAACGTATGCTTATCAAATCTGTAGATGCACCAATGCTGCAAATGAAACGGAATGCTTTTGATGGCAGAACTGATTTAAAAAGAGCTCTCAAAGGAGCAACAAATGAATTTAATAAGATAAAATGTAATTGCCGTAGTTGTATCGTTCTTTGTGTAGGTCCCAATAAAATCAAATCATATAGGTATAGGATATGAAAATATGGCTTTAGCTGTAGCATGCATCAAAAACACAAAGCTTAGCCTGGCAAGGTGGCACGTGCCTGTAGTCCCAGCTACTCCAGAGGCTGAGGCAGGAGTGTTGCTTGAGCCCAGGAGTTCAAGACTGCAGTGAACTAGGATCACAGATCATGTCACTGCACTCCAACCTGGGTGACAAAGGAGGTCTTAAAAAAATAAATAAATATAAAAAACAAGAAATGCAAGAGAGTTTAGATTAGAGCTATCTTAAGACAAGTCCAAAGGATGTCTTTCAAAGCCAGCTAGGTTGGTCTTCAGCTAAGTAAACACAGTATGGAAAATGGAAGGGGACGCTTTCCACTTACCTTTGGGCTGAAAGGTAGTGGGGGGGCGCGGTTAGGCAGGAGCAGGGAGGCAACCCAAGGAGTCTGAAAGGGGAAGAGCCCCTGGCATGTTTCCAAGCCAGAGGTTTTGATGAATGACCAGATATAAGGGCTAAATCCAAAGAGACTTAATAGGATTGTGAGTGGGAGAGAGTCAGGAGTTGGAACCCAAGTAGTGGATCTAAGTGAAAGAAGAGGGAGAATATGGAGAGGTTACTAGAATACAAATGACAGCCATGAGCACCAGCAAATAGATTTTGGTAAAGCATAAGAAAATACTTTCTAAGAGTTGAGCTTTTTGACAATGAAAGAACAATAACAGGAAGCAGTAGGCATGTTCTGACAACCATTGGGGTGACCAAGAAAACTTCAGTAAACTCATATATCAGATGGGGAATGGGGCTGGACCACAGATTTAAGTCCCTCTCCATTTTGAATTTCTGTGATTCCATCCCGATACAGTGAGTGCACAGACTTGTTTGGAATGCAAGCACAGCATCCAGCATATTAGGGAACGTCGATCCTTTATGCAATTCAGAAATTAAAGTTCACGAAAGCCGCTCCTAAGATGCCATATTTTGTAGTTAGCCAAGCTCCTAACAAGAGTGTTCAAAGAAATTGAAGTCTTGTTTTCCTTGCTGCCCGTGGAGAGTTTGCGCTCACCTGGCTTTAGGCTGCAGCGCTCTGGATGGAAAGCTTGTCTGAGTCAGTGCCTCTGTCAGGAGACAGATGGCAGCGGCCACATGACCCCTGGTCCCACATCCATTCCACCAAATGGAGAGACATGACAAGCCTTTTATTTTCAGGACAGAGCATCATTGATTATTCCCTGTTAATGCTTCCCTGTCGATGGCAGGCAGGGACTAGAGGGAAATGGAAGGATGTGATATCCGGGCCCCCCAAAGGGAAAATCAATGTGATATGGTTTGATATTTCATCCTAGGATAACCTCTTTCTCTGAGCCCCAACCCACTGTTTCTCTCTCCACCAACTCCACCAGACATTATCACACCCTCTTTGTCACACTCACCAAAGGAGAGGGAGGGAGGAGAGAGGAGAGAAGGAATGGGTATCAGAAATGATTGAACTCTGCTTTTGTTTTCTTTTAGGAATTTATAGCAACTAGCAGTCTATGGGCCACACTGAGACGCCCTCAGCAGTTTCAAATCAGAGGGGAAGAGCCTCCTAAGTCAGCTGAAGAGACCCTTGTCTGACTTATTACAGATGCATCCAGCAGTCAGCTACTCTCAAAGGACGACCTTGGAAAACCGACAGCCTAGAAACTGCATGCCCCCTGGCACAACGCTGAAAGTTACAAGTTCAGAGCAAGAGGCAAAGATTTGTAATGCAGGGAGGTGAGAGAGAAGAAGCAACCTCTTTCTTTGTGTACACACACACACATGCACACACACAAACACGCACCCCAAACACCAAAAGTGTTATGTTCCCCCCTGCCCAAAAGGAACCCAACATTCAAAACAAAACTCTTGTGAATCTTGGATATGGCAGAAAGGGAAATTTTTGCTCCTTCTGGGGTTTCAGGGTTAAGAGGAAGCAACACTGTTATCTTTTAAATGGGGATGCGAAACAGTAATATCCAGATACCTCGTGCTATACTCACCCTTTGGTTCCAGACAAGGCTTCTTATTAGCATTTAACCTCATCAGGGCAGCAGCCACATAGACCATAAAGCAGTGTTGCTTCTGGAAAGCTCCACGATTGTCTACTGCCGTTTCTCCTTTCTGTGAGAGTTGAGCAGATGGTTTTCCTCACTTTCCTTGCTCCCTGGGGCCAGGAATCCTGGACTGAGCTCTGTGTCTGGGAGAGACTGGACCAGGTGACCTCCAGTGGGCTGTCCAGCTCTCAGACTCTCCCGGGTTCCTGCAGTACTATCATATCATTGGACTCTACTTGCTAATATTTTCTTTAGGATATTTATAAGTATGTTCATGAGAGATACTGGCCTATAATTTTCCTTTCTGATGATAATGTACTAGTCACCCTTTGGTATTAAAATTACGGTAGCCTCAAAATGAGGTGGGACTTATTTTTCTTCTATTATTAGGAAGAGTTTGGATAAGACTAATATCATTTCTTTAAATGTTTAAAAGAATTGGCTACTGAAGAAATCTGGACCTGGAGAATTGTTTGTGGGAAAGTTATAGTTATAAACCAGTCAAATTTTCTACTTACTCTTGAGTTGGTAAATTGTGTTTTCCTAGAAATTCCATTTCATGTTGATTTTTAAATTTATTGACATAAAGTTCTTCATATTATCTTCTTACGATATTGGTACTTTGTGCTTTTTCTTACTTTTAAAAATAGATTTTGTTTTTTAGAGTAGTTTTAGGTTCACAGCTAAACGCAGCAAGTACAGCGTTCCCATATATCCACCCCCCCACAGGCAGTCTCCCCATCAGAGAGATGTAATTATTACAATTGATACATTGTTATAATGCAACGACACATCTTTATCACCCAAAGTCCACAGTTTACATTACAGTTTACTATTGGTGTTGTACATTCTATGGATTTTGACAAATATATAATGACATGTATCCATCATTATATTAATAGTATCAAATACAGAGTATTTTCACTGTCCTAAAAATCCTCTGTGCTCTGCCTATCCACACCTCCTCCCCACTAACCCTTGGCAATTGCTGATTCTTTTACTGTCCCCATAACCTTACCTTTTCATATAGTTGGAATTATGCAGTATTATGCAGCTGAGGCAGTGATGCTAGTGCTGGGAGTGGCTGCAAATACAGATTATCATTAGCAGAGAGGTGTTTTTTATTTTTTAAATTTATTTATTTATTGAGACAGAGTTAGTCTCCTTCTATCACTAACCCTCTCTTTCCTGGCTATTCTTGCTTATTTATTTTTCCATGTGAACTTCAGAATCAGTTTATGTAAATCTTTTTTAAAAATCCTATTGGTATTTTTATTGGATATCACATTAAATTTATAGATTAACTAAGGAGAAGTGATATGTTTATGATGCTGATTATTCCTATGCAAGAACATGGTATGTCTTTCCATTTGCTCAGGTCTCATTTTGTGCCCCTCATTAGAATTTTAAAGTTTTCTACAAATAATATTTCCTAAGTTTAGTCCTAGGTATTTTATCTTTTGTGTTTTGTATTGCTATTGTAAAATGGGTCTTTTCTTCCCTTACGACTTGAAATTGGACATTGTGTATACAAAAGCTATTGATTTCTGAAAACTAATTAAATTCTTGTTTTGTTTGTGAGTTTTTGGGCAGTCTTTTTTAGTTTGTAGGGAAACAATTCAATCATATCATCTGCTAATTATAATTTTCTCCTCTCTTCTCTTCTAATTTCTATACATTCAATTTCTTTCTCTTATCTAATTGCTTCATCTAAGTCCTGTAGAACAATTTTAAATAATAGTGATGATTAGTAGACATCTTTGTCTTGTTCCTGACTTTAATGAAATTGCTTCTGGTATTCTCAATTAAGCACAATGCAGGCTTTGAATTGAGATAAATATATTTTCTCATATTAAGGAAACACCCAGCTATTCCTAATATTAAATAATCCTTGCATTCCTGAAATAAGTCTTATTTAGTCATGGTAAATTACTCTTTTATCTGGAGCCAGCCTGACTAGGTTCAAATCCTAGCAGCATTACTTACTAGTTTTTTGTGTTTAGGCATAACACTTTACATCTTCATGACTCAGTTTCCTTGTCTTTTAACTGGAGATGATAACAATATCTACTCATGAGATTACTGTGAAAATCAACTATGGAAAGTTCAACATCTTTTCCCATGTTTGAGAGACATTTGCATTTTTTCCAGTGAACTGTCTGCTCACATCTCTTCCACATTTTTCTATAGAATATTCTCTATTTTTACATTCTCTATAAATTAGGTATAGTAGCCCTAATCTGTGATGTAAGTTGCAAATGTTTCTGAGTTACCACTTGTATTTTAGTTGCTTACTGTATAACACATGCAAAAGATTTTTTAAAAATGTAGTCAAATATATCTCTTATTGTATCTAGATTTTAAGTAGTATTTGACGTGGAAGATTACATTATTGGCCCAAATTCTTCACCTTTCCCTGTATCCCCATCCTTTGCCATGTGGATTTACACTCACTTCCTACAAAGGGGTGGAGTGTGTTTTCCTACTGGTCCAAGAAGGTGAGGGACACTGGAACAGAGCTGCCCAGCTGAGCTCAGTGGCATTATTATGCCACGGCTAACCAATACAGCTGGAAAAGCTTTCCTACCTCGGGGCTACAGAGCAGGGCTCAAAAATCTTTTTTTTTTTTTTTTTAATAAAAGGTCAGGTAGTGAATATTTTAGGGTTTGCAACTACACAAAGTCTTTGTCTCATGTTCTCCTTTTTATTGAACCCTTTAAAAGTGAAGAAAAAACCATTCTTAGCTTGCAGTAGCCCAAAAATAGTCCTTGGGCCAGATTTGGCCCGCAGGCCGTAGCTTACTGACCCCTGTTACAAAGGAATTCATCCTGATTTTTTTTTTCTTTTCTAGTAATTGGATGGTTAATATTATACAATTAAATCTCTCATTGATCTGAAAATTATCCTGACATGGTGTGAGAAACAGATCTAATTTTCTTTTTCTATATGGCTATGTATCTATATATAGCTATGTAACTATATCCAGTTATCCCAACACCATTCATTTTTATAATTCATCTTTCCCCCCACTGACTTAGGACATCACCTTTATTGTATCCTGAATTTTCATATGTAATTGGACCTATGTCTGAACTTTCTATTTTGTTCCATTGATCTGTCTTGTCACGTACCTATACCACACTTCCAGAGTTGAAGCTACATGTATGTTTCAATACATAGTAGGACTATCCCTCCCCCTTCCAAGGGCTCTTTTTCAGGGTTTTCTTGGGATGGTCGTGCTCATTTTTTCTTCCAAATGAACTTTATAATCAACGTGTTTAGCTCCAGAAAAAGAACTGATGGCATTTTGGGGGAATCACATAAAATCTTTCTGCACAGAATACACACTCCCAGATTTTAAACTACTATTAGATTTGTTTAATGTTACAGGACTAAAAGCTTTCTATTTCTCCTGATTGAATTTTGGTAAACTATATTTCCCTAGGAATTTACCCCTTTTGTCTAAGCTTTCAATTTTATTTGCTAAAGTTTTTCATAGTATTATTTTTATAAACATTTTCATCTCTGTTGTAGCTGTTATTTCCTTCTTTGGTTTGTGGTTTTTAACTGTGAGCTACCCATATTTATAACTTTATCTGTGGGAGTTCTTTGATACCTGGATTGAAGTTTCGTTTCTCCAGAGAGAATTTGTGGTTGCTTCTGGTAGTTTTCTAGGGTTACTACTCACCTCGGTCCACTGAAAATTAAATTTCCATTTGCAGTATTTTGGACCACACAAGTAGTATAAATTTGGGCCATAACTCTCTATAAGGGACAACTTGTTAAACAAGTTTTTTAGATGGAAAAAAACCAAAACAACTTCTCCTCCACTCAGGGCCAAGGTCAAGAAAGGCAAGTTTCCTTACTGTTTGTTATTTGCCTCGTGGTTTGTTTAGTGGTCACTCTTACTCTGTGAGAGCAGCACTCTGAGGGCCCCCACTTCATGGGAGATCTCAGATGAAACTCCCACCTTGAGTGGCCCTGCTTTCCCTGCTGCACCCACCCCAGTCATCACAGCAGAAGCTCAAGGTAATTAGGGCTCAGCAGATTTCTTCACCTTCAGAAGCTCAAGGGTAAAGATGGCTTTGGTCTCACTTGCTTCCCAAGGTTTAAGCTTTCCCATGTTTTTACCTCTACAGATTCTTTCATTTCTCACCATTCCTCCATGCATTTAGATTTGTTTTACTCTGGAGGATCAATGATAAAACTAACCCCAAAAGTAAAAGAATTCAGTAAGGTGGCAGGATACAAAGTTAGCATACAAAAGTCAATAGCTTTCATATATAGAGTAAAAACCAGTTAGAAGACATAATGGCAAAGAAAACCTCATTTACTAGCAACAAAGAGATTAAATATTTAGGGATAATGTTAACAAGAAATGCACAAAACCTATACAAGGAAAATTTTAAAACACTCCTGGAAAGCTACAAAAATAGACTTGAACAAAGGGAAACATATCCCCTGTTCTTGGATAGGATGACTCCACATTGTAAAGATGTCAGTTCTCCCTAAAATAGTTAATAAATATAATATCAATAAAATGCCCATATGCCTTTTTAAAAAATGGATTTAGACGAGTTGATACTAAAG
This sequence comes from Propithecus coquereli, assembly GCF_000956105.1. Taxonomy (NCBI): domain Eukaryota; kingdom Metazoa; phylum Chordata; class Mammalia; order Primates; family Indriidae; genus Propithecus; species Propithecus coquereli. The sequence continues at coordinate 16,147,306 of NW_012150840.1, read as the reverse complement.
TTCATATAGAAAAACAAATGTAAGAATAGTGAGGAACACATCGAAAAGGAAAAATTACAAGAGGGATTGGCCCTACCAGTCATTAAAACATACTCTGAAGTCTCTATAACTAAAACAGTGTGATACTGAGCAGAAGTAGACAAATAGACCAGTAGAACAGAACAGAAAGCCCAGAGAGATCCAAGTACAGATGGATCTTGAATACTGAATCAGAAAAAGAACATTACTGAGAAAACTGGTGAAATTCAAATAAAGAATGCAGTTTGGTTAATAGGATTGTGTCAATGTTAATTACCTGGTTTTGATCATTGTACCATGGGTCTGGAAGCTGTCAACATTAGGAGCTGGGAGAAGAGCACCTGGAAAATCTACTTTTTCAGCTTTTCTGTAAGTCTTGGAGAAGAGGCTCTGTGTCACACTAAAGTGGAACACCAGAAGGAAGGGACATAAGTCACCACTGCTCACATTCCCTGCACTGCCCTTACTTTATTTCTGGTTGGTCGGCTTTTGTTTGCGTTCTATAAAATACCTATCTTTACAATAAATTCCATTTCATGCTAAAAAAAAAGAGTAAACAATTAATACCGCAAAAAAGTTTTTTGTTAACTCCCAAAATATATTTGGTTGTTTTCATTGGTAGGGTCTTTTGAGGTATTTAGTCTGTAATGCTAATTGAAATAACACTTCCTTCATTTCTTCTATGATAATTGGTATATTCGATTTTTCTCTTTTGAAGTCATTTTTTGGCAAATTATGCTTTCCTAGAAAATTATCCATTTAGTCCAAGTTTTTAAATTATTTGCATAGAGTTGAGCAAAACATTTTATGACTCAACTTATACAGTATCTGGTAATTCTGCCTTACTTTGTGTTTGTCTTCTCTTGTCATTACATTAGCTAAAATGTTACATATTTTACTACATATTTTTAAAATCGGCTCTTATTAATTCTGTTTTCCCATTTTTCTAATTAATCAATTTCTATTTCTTCTAGTCTGCTTTTTAAGGATTCATTTTACTGTCCTTTTCCTAATATCTTTTTTATTTTTTTTGAGACAGCGTCTTGCCCTGTCACCCTAGCTAGAGTGCAGGGAGTGGTGTCATAGCTCACGGCAACCTCAAACTCCTGACCTCAAGTGATCCTCCTGTCTTGGCCTCCCAGAGTGCTGGGATTACAGGCGTGAGCCACTGCACCCAGCCTTAAGTTGTATGTTTAACATTTGTCTTATTTTCCAGTACACAAATTTTCCTCTGAGCACTGCTTTATCTGTATCTCATAGGAACAAGTTTATTTGAACAAGTTTAATTTTTAGGTATAAAATAATGCTTTTTGTATGCTTTGCATTTCCTATTCAATCCAATAGAGCATAAAAACATTTGAGGTTGCAATGGACATTGTCTTCTGGCTTTATTTTATTGCATTTTTATCAGCAAATACCATCTGTACTACTTCCCCATCCTGGAATTTATGAATGTTTTCCGTATGCACTAATATAGAGTCAATTGGGAGAATGCTTCATGGATACTTGAAAACAAAGTATAGTTACCATTTTCAGGGCAAAGTCTAATACATATGAACTAGATCTTCCTTATCTTATTTCAATCTTCCCATGTTCTAAATTTTTATTCAAGTCATCTGTCATAAACTGACAGAGTTGAATTAAAATCTCCAACACTGTATTTCTGTTTCTTCCTGTGTCTACGATAGTTTCCAGTATATAAGTGGTTATTCCATTATTTGGGGATATCCATGTATGTTCTGTCTTCACTGTGAGTTGCACCCTTTAGCATTATATAGCACTCTTCCTTTTTCAATTCTTTTTCCTTAAGTGCAACCTTGCCTGATATTACGACTACAACTTGTTTTCTTGCTTGCGTTTGCCTGGTTCACCTTTGTTCAACCTTTCTGAATCTTACAACATGGAATTAGCGTTTGCTTGACATTTTTGTCTTTTACTTATAGGTAAGCTTACTTTTATTAATATGACAGGTACATTTGGTCTTACTCTATTCTTTAAAAAATCTTTCACTTTGTGGTTTGGTTGTGCATACGTGTGTTTTGTCTCATAATTGGCAGTCTTTTTCTTCCAGTAATCATCTCTTTAACTATATTTTCATATAATCCCTATAATCCTCTATTTCTTTAGTCAGTATATCTTAGTTTCGTGCTATGAGCAATGATAAAATTAGTATATTTACTTGTCCTCCCTAATATTTTAATAATGGAACATAAAAGTCTCTTTCCTATCTCTATGTACAAAAGCTAGACTACATCTTCTAATTCAAAATGCTGGTCAGTCAGAAGCTGTTCAGGAACAACGCTGGCTGAGAACACAAAATTTCAAAAGGTTTAGCTAACTGTATTTGTAGCATGGTATTAATGAGACTGAAATCACGGGATCAGAGGTGACTTAGTGTGAGCCAGCTGGATTGGTTTTCTGCTATGGGCACCTTCTACAGGCGTAAGATATCAAAGACTGCAAAGGTGCTCAATCTAACAGGTATGAATGGATCAACACAAATTTATTGTCACTACTGAGAAAGCCCAAAATGCTTAATCGGTAGATGATAATAACAACTTTGTTACTGAAGAACGATACTAGGAACTAGGACTATCATATTGTGTATTAAATTCTACCAACGTAAGTTGACGGTTCAAAGGAAATAACCTGGCATCATGCTAGAAAATGTAAGGGAATCGGCCAGCCACGATAACCATGATAAAAACTATTATTGCCAATTCAGTTTAATCTACTCTTAAGCATGTCAGTAGCTCCTACAAATAGGTGGATCTGGTTATATTTCCCAGGGTGATCAAGGCAATGCAAACCTCTTCTCATCTCAGTTCATTCTGTTTGCACCATGGGACGTTTGTAGGAGGGGTTCCATGAATGCACCCCGAGCTCAGCAGAGGGATACTACCACAGCTCTCCAAATCAACAAGCCAGCCAGTGTATACAGGACCTTCACTTCTTGTCTCCTGCCGACCTCTCCCTACTCCTTCGTAAGCTTTATATGTTGGCCGTAACAAAATACTTGCAGTGCTCTGAACAAACTGTGCTCTTTACTCTTAGAGGGCTCATCTTCTCTTCTTCACTAACTCCTGCTCATCCTGCAGGATTTGGCTTAGTGTTTTGTTGTTGTTGTTTTTTTTTGACTCCTTTCATGGCTCAGTTTAAGTGTCATCCACCTTGCTGCCAACGTGCCCTGATATTCTCATCTCAAAATTCATCACTCCAAATTGTAAGACTTGCTTTTCTTGTCTCTTCTTCAGAAGACAATGAACTTGGTGAGAGCAGGAATGCCCTTCCCCTCTGTATACTCAGCTCCTAGCAGAGTGCTTGGCATGAAATGTGTTCTATACACATCTACTGAATGAAGGATGTTTCTAAAAGCCAAGAGTGTTAAGAGAGCTTTTGCTAGCAGTCAAACATGTCTGTTTTGTACCTAATGTTTAACAAGATGTTGAAACCAGTCCATTACTACCATTAACTCAAAACACATGTCCTCCTGGCTTAGGTGTCAGTTGTGCCCTGGTACACAAAGGACGATACCTTTTTATTGCTATAGGTTTGGAAGATTTTATTGACTTCTTTTGCTCTGATCACTTTCAAAAACAAAAATAGGTTGAAATAAGAGGATGTCAGAGAAATCGGCTATTTCCTTTGAATGATGTAGGCACAGAGAAGGGATAAGCCCATTCACAGTTGCCTGGATAGAGAAACAGCCCGCCAGGAGCAACAGGCCAATGGAGTAAAGGGGTCTCATCAGACACGTGGCCCTGGTCCAGTGGCACACAGTTCATTCCTATCGTGAAAAGAGGCAGCAGAGAGGTATTGGCCGGGAATAGACACTCTAACATCAAATAGACTTGAGTTTGAATCCTGGCTGACACTTAATAGCTATGTGACTTGAGCAAGTTAATCTGTAAGCATATTTCACTGCTTTAAAATGGATATAAAAGTACCTGCTTTAGAGTTGTTGAGGAATAAATGAGATGCTCTTTATAAATGGCATATAATAGTCACTCAGTCACTATTCACCATTATTATTACCAGGGACTCTGGATGGGGTCCTAATGGTTTCAAGAATATTGTATCTAAGGGACTCAGAAATACCCTGCTTTAGGGCAGCTGTCCTCTTCCCTAAGAGGTCCCTGAGGAGGACTAGCTTAGTGTTCAGTGTGTGCTGAATCACTGGCGAGGGCAATGGCCCTAGCGGACCTTTGCTATTCTTATTGGCTGTCTAGCATCTAAAGTTCCTTCCTATGTTTGACGAATTCATCCATTCCCAATAGAAGCCAAACATTCCAGATAACCTCATGCTCACTTCCTACAGTTAGGACATAGGCATATGACTGCTAATCAGATCCACCTACCTAAGATTTGGAATCAGAAACTAGTGATTCAGGGAAGCCAGCAACACAGAGAGGCCATTCTAATAAGAGTGGAACCCCTACATCCAGTTCCAGGGGCAGCATGCACTGACGACAGTGAAGTGGGAAATCAAGTTTCAATTTATTAGTAGTAGGGCTAGTCCCTGAAACCCCAACAATAAGTTATCTGATGAAGATCCAACATGGAGCCCAAGGTCAAAAAAGGGTGAGGAAGGGGGGTCTGTCTCACCACCTAAACCAACTAAAATCTTAATAGCAGCAGAAAGTCAAAGACTGAAGAGAGCATTGGATGGAAGAGGATCTTTTGGGCACAGGCCTCTTTACCAGTCCAAGACCCTGGAAAGGAGAATGCAGAATAGGGCCCATAGTCCCAGCCTTACTTTTCATGAATAGCAGCTCCACCCAGTTGTAAACACGTGTGATCCATCTTAGCATCTAACTAATCGAATTAGCAATTCCTCCTACCTCACTGGGCTTGGAGGAGGAACAAAGGAGGTGAGAGAAGGAGCAGAGACCTTCAGTATCCTTTCCTAGAAGCTTAAGACAATTAATGTAAATGCTTCGCTCTAAGTCCGTGCATTAAGGGGTACGGCAGAGAAACTCATTAGCACATAGGTGTTCATTAAAGTAATGGAGGTGGTGGCAGAGACAGATAGCCGCAGTCTGTTCTGGACTGACCTACCAACCAATCTGCCTGCTTGTGGAAAATAAGAAAGAACAAAGTAGTAGAAGAAAAATCAGGAAAGCGAAAATTTCAAAAAAGGAAGTGGTTATACAGCATCAGTATCATAAAGATCAACCTAAGGGCTAAATTTTGGCAGCTATGAGTCACTGGTGAACCCAGCAAGAACAATTTTAATGGTGGCAAATGTAGCAGCCAGGTTGTAGCACAGTGGGTCTCAGCCCCAGCTGCACACTTTTTGAAAGACTGAAGCCCGTCCCCACCTCCCCATTCTGATACAATTGGTCTGTAGTCCAGTCAGGGAATTAGGATTTTTAAAAGCTCCCCAGGTGACCCTAATGTGCGGCCAGGGTTAGAAACCACTGCTTCAGTGGACTGCAGAATTAACAGAGTGCAGGGTGAGGGCAGTATACTTTAGCAGTAGTCAGAGATTTGAAGGGTTGAGGAAGGGTATTTTTGTTTGAAGGAGGAACCTTTGAACATGTTTAAATGCAAAGTTGTATGTGCTTTTATGTGAGAGGCTGCAGCTAGATTGAGCAAGGCATCTGATCAAGGGAGAGGGCCTAGAGTACAGAAGGGATTCATCCTGGGCAGGGCAGGCATCAGCAAGAAGGAAAAGAGAAGGGTGTGTGCCAGAGTGTGTGTAAGTGGGAAGTTCTGCCTGTGGCTGTTATCTGGTGGGAGAGGGCTGAGATTAGCTGCTGAGGTTGAGAGAAGGTGGGGGTAGAAAGGGTTTATTAGGTCATGAAATATGAAATGTCCGATTTCAAATCAAAAGTGTAGTTTATTATATCTCAAACAAGAAGCAGTACAATTGATCAAAGTATGCACCTAACCTATTGACACAGTTTTGCCATCTTAACGGTAGCTTGTTTATGCCAGCAGCGAAGAAGCCTAGAGAACGAGTGGCGATGAAATTGCCGAAAGGCATTTTCCACAGATTGTTGAGAATTGAGTATTTTTCCCTGCAAGAGTGGTCCAAAGCCTGGGAGAAGTCTGTTGGTGCAAGGTCTGGTGAATATGGTGAATGACAGAGAGTTTTCAAGTCCACCTTCTGTAGTTTGAGCAGCGTTATTTGGTCAAGCTTGCAAGAGGATTGGCCCGTCTCTATTGACCAATCTCTGCTGCTTAATCGCAAGAATCCTCATCATTTCATTCAATTGGTTGCAGTAGACATCCACTGTAATGAATTGACCAGGTTTCATGAAGCTGTAGCGGATAATACCAGCACTGGACCACCAAACAGACATCATTAGCTTTTTTTGATGAATATTCGGTTTTGGACTGTGTTTTGGCACTTCATCTTTATCTAACCACTGTGCCAAATGCTTGCAATTGTCAAAAAGAATCCATATTTCATCACACGTAACAATACATGTGTAAAAATGGTTTGCTTTTATGTCGTGACAGCAAAGAAAGGCAAGCTTCCAGATTTCACTTCTAATGTTCTTTTAATTCATGTGGAACCCATCTATCTATCTTCTTCACCTTGCCAATTTGTTTCAAATGGTCAAATATTGTTGGAATAGTAATGTCAAACCTTGTTGCTGATTCATGTGTAGGTTAAGATGGATTTGTGTCCACTACAGCTCATTATTATCCTACCTTGGTCTCAGGTTGCCCACATTGCTCATTTTCAAGGTTAAAATCACCAGAATGGAACTTCTCAAACCATCACGTACTCTGCATTCATTAGCCACATCCTTCCTGAACACTTCGTTGATATTTCGAGCTGTCTGCAATGCATTGGTTCCACAATGGAACTCATATTTGAAAATAACACGAGTTTTTCACTTATCCATGATTTCATAAAAATTGCTCTAAAAAAATTTGAAAGATAATCACAAGCCAAAACATGCATTTGAAAGACTGAGGATTTTCCTTCACAATAAACATAACACAAGTGTGAAAGTGAAATGTCAGAGATATCAACTGTCAAACTTAGTACTTAAGGAAATCGGACATTTCATACTTAATAACCTAATAGCATGGCCAGTTTGCATAGCTGCTGACAACAGGGGAGGGGCTGACTGAGATCAATACTGACAGCAATTCAAATCGGTGCCATGATTTTGGGGTGCCATCAGTTGGCATGGTCATGAGACTTTTTTCATGGTCCATTTGGAGGAGCAAGATGTAGAATATACAGATAGCGAAATGGGCTGGTTTTAAGTCAAAGCCACTTACAGCTGTTTTTAAGTTCTCTGATATTTTCTTTCCTTTTCCAATTAAAAACATTTGAATGAGGGGTCTGTAAGGGTCAGACTAACATTTAGAGAAATAAAACATTAATTTACATAATTTACATCCTAAAAGGCTTCTAACTCTCTCTATTCCCACACTTGATAATATCTAGTAACACTAACAATTCTGGCCAAAGGTTGTTTTAACTGTTCTTCAAGATAGGAAAGAAAAATTGTACAGTTAAAGACTGTAAAAAATGACATGAGAGCTAAACAGTCTACATACATGAGCATGCAAGGGAATGACAGTAGAGAACTAGTATACCTTTGCAAACCCAATGAACTCTGTAAATCATGCGTATTCCTGAAAGTCACAACTTGGGTGCCTGGGCTTTAGCAACAAGTTAGGGCCCAGCCCAGATAATATTAATACAAATAAAATATAAAGAAAAAATGGTGTTAAAGCTTTGAGCGTTAAGATTAGATACCATATCCTGAAACGTTGAACCAATGAGTCAGACAATAACGAAAAATAGCATGGCATTGCTATTGGTCCCCAACCCCTGAAGAATCACTAGCTGAACGGGAAATCAAAGACAATGGGGGGTAACTACGTGAGATCATGGAAAAATCATGGGAAATTAAGTACTAAGTCCTAGCAAAAGATTACCAATAACTGAACAGTTTTATGACACACCTATGTACCCAAAGTGGTTTTTCTTCCAATTATTTTTTCATTTTACAAGCCATACTTTAAATGATTCATCATTATCATGTTGGAAAATACATGGTGCTTTCCCTTGAAACTAAGGTCTAATGAACAAACATGGTAAACTCAGAGGTGGCAATGCCTTGCGCAAATAATATTTTTACTGTCTATTGTGAAAAATGACTATCATTCATACACTAAAAATTCAGTTATATTTTTATCTATTTTTAAAAGGTTATTTCCATTCATCAAAACATGGCCTTGATGGTACTTTCCTCCACATCATCCTTCCTCAATATTTCCAGGGGATTTTTCAGGAGCTTGTGGGGTAAAAAGAAATATGGGAAATAAAGACAGGAACAGTTTCTGCAAAGGATCATACACAAAACTTCTCTTTACTTATGGAGGGAATACAAGAGCTCTGCTGAGCTTAGGAAGATATAGTACATTAACATTAAAACATTTCTTTTTAACAGTGGCAAAGCCTACAATTCTTAACCTTTAACATGCACCGGAGCCCCCTGGAGGGCTTGTTAAAAGCTTGCTGGCCCTCATCCTTGGAGTTTCTGATTCAGCAGGTCTGGTGGTGAAAATGTGCTGATGCTACTGGTCCAGGGACCACACTTCGAGAAGCTCTGCTCTAAGCACCTCCCCATCTCCTCCCCTTGCTTTCCACTTCTCTGTCTTGCCAAGATGGCTTCCCTCACTGACAGTCCTCAGGATCTGTTCCATCATCCTTCAATACTGTACTTGAAAATTTTTTATTTCCTAAATCTGGTAGTTTTACCAAGTGTTGATGATGTCTATTTACAGTGGCAGGAAAATTTCTTTTTTTGGCCATAAGTTTGTTTTGCTGGGCTTGTTAAAAACTTTGTAATCCATGCTTTCAGCAATACTGCTCATCTTCTTTATTTCTTTTTGATGTTGCTATTTCCAGGCATTTGACATTCATCTTTTTGTGATCTTAACACAGGAGAAAGCATCTCTGTGCCACTTGCATTTAGTGCTTGGTGGTGGAACTCATCGTTTTCCTCACCTTTTCCCTCTGAACCAGTTTCTGATGAGGTAGGAACCCATCCTGATTGTTGCCAGTGACAGTAACTCCGCTAACTGTTGTGACAGGAGTGGGTGATAAGGAAATACTGACAAGTACAACTGGCAGCTCGAGCATTAGCAAAGGAAGCAGCTGACAACAAGCACAAACTGCTTCTACCATCCCTCCCACCATCCTATGAACCAGGACACATCCTTGAAGCTATGCCTCCGACTAGATGGCATCCATAGCTGCTAGAGTAAGCCACTTTGCTCTCATGCCAGCTCAGATAAGGTTCACAAGACATATAGGACACTGAATACAGCCTCTAACACTGAGATTTTTACATGGCCTTCTCCCCAGGAAAACAAAAGCATGTGGCTCAGAACCACAGTAATGAAGCCAAAATAAAACAAAGACCTGAAATGAATCATGCATCACCAGGAGCCCTTACCTAGAGCCTAAGTGGAGAATCCATCATATCATCAATGACTGTGCCAGCCTAGCTCCTTTGTCACAACACTAACTTTTCCAATTCCAAGTGACTTAGGTAATAACTCTGCCCCTTTACTCTGCATCAGAACTTCCCAGGCCATGGGACAGATGTATAGATACAGGTGTAAATGTCCCAGATTCCAAAGTTTGGGATGCATAACTAGTTTAATTACTTGTCCTAGGTGTTGCACTTTACTTAACAAAGGATGCCATAAGCATCACAGATTAAGATGATTTATTTTAGTTTTTGGTCATTTTGTGCAAAAATGGCCTTGTTTTTAGCCTATTTCATAGCCCAGTAAAGTGATGTCCTATGAAATTTTCAATTGCATTTGACTTTTAAAGAATCCAAAGAAGAAAATGAGGCCTATTTTCCAACTACATACCACTTAGTAAAAATTATACTCTGCCCCTTCCAAATTTGGTACCAAGTAAGCAGCTAATAATTTCCTCTTCTCATCAGTTCTTACCAAAAAGCAACACAAGAGTTTTGATACAAATGAAGTTGTTCCTTTAAAATACTACATCTGAAAAATAATCTTAAATTCCCTTAAACTTATAAGTAAAACTGACTTTTTATGAAAGATTCTCACACAAGTAGATAATGACTTTTGCCCACTGTAGAAAACACAAGATTAGGATTCAGACAGGCAACTTGCATAGCCAGCTAGGACAAATCAGAACCCCAAAATAAATAAAAACTGTGGAACTCAGCTTTAGTTATTGCTTTTGAGCAGATCAAACACCATGAGCTCAAGGATCATCCTCAAAGTAAGTCATGCTATCTGATTTTTTTCAACACTGATTACAAAATCTGATTTTTTAAACTTTATCTTTCCTTGAATGGTAATAGATTTTTCTTAATTTATAACATATACACTGTGCCATATAAAAAGAAAATTTAAATTTTAAGATTCAAAATACACTCAATCCTAAGGTTATCCTGTGGAACTGGATAATACAGAAAGCAAGCAGAATAAGTGATTAATAATTCCTTACGCATGCATACACGGCACCTTAAAATGAGGAGCACAATTTATAACCCTGTGTTGGAAAGTATTTGTGTGCTTAATACTATTCTCTCAGGCAACTAATTTTCTTCCCATTTATTACAGGTAGATATTGCATTCTTGGGTGATCCTTGTTGAAAGTATTCAAATTGTGTAGAAAAGCATGCCCAAGAAAGATGATAAACATTCATGGCATATTGTTTCACCAATATGGGCCTCAGACTGACTCAGGTCTATTTCTAAAAACCAACAGATTAAAACCCAGACCAGAGAAAATATGAAAGTCTGGGATTTTAATCCTGGCTTAGTTATGTGATTTTGAGCAAATCACTCACTGTGTGATTGTTTTCATCTCTCTAAAATGGCATGACTTTGTAGAGATGTTTGAACTGTCAATTAAGTTGTACGTGTAACTTATTTTTAATCATAAGTAGAAAGAAGATTATTAGGCAACACCTTGGCCACCTGACCTGCAGAGGTTTTAATTAATAGTCCATGATCATAGGACCAATCACTGCATGAGCCATAGACCTTGGCACAAAGAAAAAAATTATGTCCATAGACTTCTCCCTTAAACCCAACCAAGTATGTTAGAAATATGTGCCACAGGTCACTATGGGGACTAGGTAAGAATGCACATGACAATAAAACATACCTTTATCACTGAAGTTATTCAGTGGTGCCATTTCATATTCAGACGTTACATTTTCTACACTTCTATGGGTGCAGCCCACAGGGAAGGGAAGTGTAGCCTTGAAGTTCCCTGTAAGTACACTGACTACTATATGAGAACCAGGAGTGATTCTGAGGGATGCTGGGTTGCTTCAGCACCATCCGTCTCCCATCCCACAGTCCCTATCTGCCGCCTCCCTCCTCCACATTCCTTGTTATGAACGGACATGTTTTCAGTCTTACATAAAGTGCTATATAAACTTAGCTTTGAGTTCCCCTTTCCAACTAGATTCACATCCACCCACCTCCCCACTTCATCTGTAAAGAAATTCTAGAGTTTCCGCTGATAAGGACTATGATTTTTAAAGGGAACATGATAATGTAGCCCACCATTACATTCTGTGTGGGGAAAAAGGACAATCGCACTTTGGGGAAAGGAGGCACTGCCCCACTCAGCACCTATTTAAGACAGAAACTAAGCAGGTGCAGGAGTGGGAGTTCCTCTACAATGTGTCTAGAGCAGTGAGCACTTAGCAAACAGCTTCTGTGTATTTCAAAGTAAAAGCACTCAATTCGTACAAAAGAGCCCTTCTATCAGCTAGGCCCCTGAATGACAGACACTCTTGATTATACTTTTTAGAAAGTGTGGCTTTTCTCCAGCAGCTCCAGGCAGTCACTTATTTCTCATTTTCACAAGGTAGCATCCAACTTCAGGCATGACTGTATATATAACTCTACATGCAGCTGAGCCGTCATAAACACGCCAAGTATAAAGGCATGTCAGAGACATTTTTCCTCCCCAGAGCATGGCCCCAAGAAGCCATTATTATAATAGAGTATGAATTTCTGCTACATGTTATTGACCTAAAATACTACTAATAAAGTCCCACTTAGGACATAAAGGCTTACACTGGGACATGAAGTAGGAAAACACAATCCACTGACTATTTTAAGTTTGCTGTATATCTAAACCACTTTCTTCACTACACCAATCTGTGTGTATGTGTGTGTCCTCTTGGTAGAACACAAACTTTGGAGACAAGATAAAATACAATGCAGCTGCTGCTGATCCCGTTAGACCATGTGCAGAAAATGGAAGAAGTTCCCAAGGCCTAAGCTGCTGGTTTCTCTTTTGAGGCCCCGAATTGAGAGAACTTGGTTGTTTTACCTTATTGGCACTCTGAGTGAATCAAAACTAGGCTCGAAGGTAAGCCTTCTCTCCTGTAAACACGATTCCATACAGGCCTTAACTCAGTATTTAAATTCTGGAACTGGCTACAAATTTGGGACTTCCTCAAATGATACTAAAAGCTCTACACAAAAGGTATACAAAAGCAGTTAACTAGTTTTTCAAGAACAAAGACAAAGCTGCAAAAAAGCAACAGCTCTGTGAATGAAGCTGGACGTAAATGTTGGGACAGCAATAATCATGTAACAGAGCAGATGATCTTTTTGTTAAAAAAAATTGCTGCCTCAATACTTTACTAATTAAAAAAAAAAAAAAAGATTCCCACAACATGATTTCCTAAGAGAAAGAGTCCGCTGCTGTGTTTAAAGAGGAGTCGGTTCTGGCAGAAAGGACAGGGAATGTCCGTTAAGATACGCAAGAATATATAATACAAAGTCTAACATTTGTTTCAACAACACCCAGTCAACTCTTGGAGGGTAAAATAGTGCTGTCTAGCTGTATCCAGGGCTCTTTTCTTGTGGCATTTTAAAAAACGTAGCTGTAGTTGAGTCTGTGGCTTTCTCTGCTGCCGAGGTCCTGATCGACCACTCAGAGTTTGGAGATTTCGGGGCCTGTGATGCTGGTGTGGTTGGCTCCAATGCATCCGTGTGAACTAATAAGGTTATTACAAAAGTAAGGAGGAAAAAAACATCAAGGAAAAATACATTAGAATAAGACAAATTAGAATGAGAGACACTTAGAAACAAAATTTTCTAAATCCTTATGTTTCATGTCCTATCAACCCAAGTGGCCACATAAAGTTTCTTTTTTTCCTACAAAAACATAAAGGCAAGATTTAAGTGAGAAAAGTATTTCTCCATCTGACAAAATGGGTTTAACTGAGCCAATGAATACATTCAGTAATACAAATTCATAACGTAATAAAAACCACTTCTTAAGCACTTATGTGACAGGCACTACACGGCATAAGCACTACACTATCATGATCTTATTTCCTAATGCAGACCCTTATTAGTAGATATTGTCACCTCCATTTTCCATATCAGGAAACTGAGGTATAGAGAGGTCAGATAAATAGTTCAGGGATGCAACAAGCTGGTTAAGAAGCAAGATTCAAACTCAGATACTGAACTTGAAGCCCTATCCTCTTTCTGTCACACTCCATGGCTCCACTAGGGCAGTGCCACCAATAAATATATACAACAAGGAAAATGGTAGAAAGAGAACATAGGCCCAGTATTTTCCAATAAGGTCACTAAAGACATTCTGGACAGGATAATCATTGTTGTGCAGGGCTGTCCTGCATATTGCAACAATTCCCATTTTGGATCCTGTCTACTGGATGTGACAACCAAACATTTTTTTCACATTTCCAAATGCCCCCGAGTAGAGCGGTACAAACCATAATTACACACTAAAATATGGTAAAATCTAGGAAAGTTTAGATTTTATTTTACCCTGTCACCCAATAATTCCACTCCCAGGAATGTAACCTAGAGCAGTAATTTTCAAATTGTGGGTCACAAAACCAATTCAGTGGGTTATGATCATTACCACTTTTTTCCTCAATAAAAAATATCAAAGTGTACCCAGGATTTATTTCAGATTTACATGTGCACCCACATATATATACCAACATGAATTTCTTACCATGGATTAATATAAAAGTATCTTGAAAGCTTTAACTCTATAGCACATATACAAGAGTTCTTGAGGGCAATGGCTTTCAAAGGTTTTGGAACTTCAACCACAGCAGCAACAAACACATTTGACAACTCAAATTTCTCTCACGTACACACACTCACAACAAATTCATACGCACATAATTATTCATATTTAACTGATAATAAATTTCCCAAAACTATACCTATCCTTACATGGTCACCAAATCACAGTGAAAGAAACACTACCCTAGAAAAACTTTTTTTGCTATTTTTTTCGTATGGTAAAATATACATAAAATTTCCTATTTTAACCATTTTTAAATGTACAATCCAGGAGCATTAAGTTCATTCATACTATTGTATAACCGTCACCACTATCTACCACCAGAACTTTTCATCATGTGAAATGGAAACTCTGTACCCATTAAATGATAACTCTTCATTCCCCTCTTTCCCCAGCACCAGGCAACTACCATTCTACTTTCTGTTTCTATCAATTTGAATATTCTAGGTAGCTCAAAATAGTGGAATCATACAATATTTGTCTGTCCTTTTAGGCTGGCTTATTTCACTTAGCATGTCTTCATCCATGTTGTAGTATGTGTCAGAATCTCACTCTGAATAACAAAGACTTTCAGGCTGAATAATATTCCATTGCATGTATATGCCACATGTTGTTTATCCATTCATCTGGCAATGAATATCTGGATTGTTTCTACCTTCTGGCTATTGTGAATAATGTTGCTGTGAACATGGGTGTACAAAAATCTATTTGAGTCTCTGCTTTTAATTCTTTTGTAGATATATCCAGAAGTGAAATTACTAGATCATATGATAGTTTTATGTTTACTTTTTTGAGGAACTGCCATTCTATTTTCCACAGTGACGCACCATTTCACATTCCCACCAGCAACGCACAGGGTTCAGTTTCTCCACATGCTTGCTAACATGCGATGTTCTCTGTTTTATGATACACCATCCTAATGGGAGTGAAGTGGACGTGAAGAATGTTTGCACTTGTTCTCTCAGAGAACAATGCAGTAGTTTTCACAATAGCATAAAACAGGATAAAATCCACACGTCCATCAAGAATGTTTAATTATAGTACATTCATCATACTCACACAATGGAATATTATATTATACATGGAAGTTAAAAATGAATGGATTCTGGCAGGACAAAACATGAATGAATCTCAAGAACAGAACTGTGTGAAAACTGGAAGTTATAAAACATGACATACAGCTTGATTCCACTTATACAAGGTTCAAAAACATGCAAAACTAGATAATATATTGCTTAAAGATACATATATCTGTTAAAAATACTTGAAAAAAAGAATGATAAACAATAAACAAAAAGTTATCAGAATAACTTTCACCTCCATGGAAAGTGGAAGAAAGATTTTAAAGGTAATGTTCTTTTTCCTAAAGTGGATGGTAGGTACATTGATATTGTTTTTCTTTATGTATCTACTATAAATGTTCTTGTGCAGTCATTCAATAATGACTACATTCAAAGATATTAAAACATATTTTTAACTTTAAAAAACATTTAAACTTCAAAACGACATAGTAGGCAATAAGAATTTGTCCTATGACTCCTGAAACAAGGGACATTCTAAAATGAATCTACTGAATCCAACTATGGGGTTAGAATAATGTTGAAAATAACTCTTTTGACCTTAAGAGTCTATTAATTTATTCATACTACAAATATCCAGTGAGTTTGTTCTATAGGTTAGGTATTCTTGTAGATGCTAGGGGTACAGGAGTGAGCAAACAGATCAAAAATTCCTGCCCTTGTGAATGCATCTCTAGCATCACTGGCCTGGTACTGGAAACCTGATGTAACTGATTAACAGATTAACTATTAGGTACCCTTCTTTCTGAATGATGCTCTAAGGACATACATCCCATCCCAGGGAGAGAAAGGACAGAAAAGGGAAAAGCCAAAATAGTCCAGGCTCTGAACAGAATCTCTGATCGCCTCAATTTCCTTTCCCAAAAGCCATGTGTTTACTTTTTGAAGAATTGGAATGTGCATGCTAAGAGCTCTGATCTACCATTCTGATGAAGAAAATCATTTCAAGAAAATGAAGTCTGCTTTTCATCTGGATTCCTTATGTTTAGCACAGTATTTGGTCTCAAATTTTGGAGAAAATAGTCCATTTCTTCTTATCCAAGTACATTCTTTAAAAGCATATACATAGTTCACCTCAGCATGAGGTCGAGATGTGCTGGGAACCTCTGCTCTGGTGTGTTAGTCGTGGAAGCAGGTTTGCGTGCTTACTCACTAAGATCCCGGGTGCGGCTCTGTGCACCAGACACCTGCATGCTAGCAAGCCGTAAAAGAGAGGAGAGGGAAGATAAAAAGAAGAAAATAAAGGTGCTACATTTTCAAAATGTCTACTTAACAACCCTATGGTCGTTTACAGGTCTTTTCTCTGGCCATTTGTTACTGTTAGTACAAAAAGACAAGGAAGACACGCTGTTTCTTCCTGCTCTTCACCTCTTTAGCCTTATTAATATCTTTAAATTCAGTCAATTTCAACTCAAAACTTTCTACCAGTGGGGGAGGGGAAAAAGGGAAAAGATTTGTGGCTGCATGTTTAAGAAAGAAGCTGAATTCATCACAGTGACAGGGGAGAGTGTTGGCAGAGATCTGAGCTATTTATTCTTTTAGGAAAATCCTATAAAGAATGACACAAGGAAGCCTCTATCTGCAGTCTTGTTCATCACACCGGTGAAGACTCCGATAACAGATGTATGCAGTAGCGTGATTTAGTGCCAGGAGCTGGCCCCTGATGTGTATTAATACAGCGGCAAAGCGGAACGCACCTCTCTTCATCACTCATTCCCATAAAAGAGGTGGAATCCGAGATGGCCCGATGTTAGGCAGAGCAAGCCCATTTGTTCTACTGACTGATGGCGCAGGCTCAGGCTATGTCCTTCACCTCCGTGGGGCACTCAGGTTGTGGGTAGAAAAAAAAGAAAATGCTCAGCGAAGCAGGGCTTAGTCAACAGGTGAGAGGAGAGGAGTTAGGTTCAGTAAGGAAACATCTAATGCTCGAGTCTTGTTTAATTACCCCCACATCCCATACATTTCCCGATTCAAATATGGAATAAGGATTTAAAACTCTTCTCAATGGTTCTTCTCCTATAAAGAATTAAAAACTAAAAACAGATGCTAGATATTAAGGAGGAAAAAAAAAAGAATGAAGAGATAAAAGAGGGGAGGTTTTGTTTTAGTGCTTCAAATACCATAGACTGGATGAGAATCTGAGTTTTGATGTGGGGTCATAGTTTGGAATCAATCCTACCACATATAAAAAGACAGAACACCTGCAGTGTTTAAGAGGGCAGCTCTAGAGTCACAGGGAAACCAGTTTCATCTTGGCTCTGCAATTGATCCACCATGTGACCTGGGGGAGTGATTTAATCCTCAGCTTTCTCATGTGTAAACTGGAAATAAAAACAGCATCTACCTTGTAAAACTGTTGCAAACATTAAGTGAAATAATGCTTGCAAAGTGTCTGGCTCAGAGCCTGGCCAAGTGAAAAGCACTAAAAAAATTTACCATGATCATCAGACCTGTTATTAACACTGTCCAGTATGAGCCACCTTCAAGCAGACATCCCAAACAGAAGCTCCAAAAGGACAATTTCAGAGGTTGCCAAAACTTGGGGGTAGGGTTCCGTATCTGTCTGGGTTTTAACCTATACTCAGCTATCAGCTGCTCTGATCTATGTAATATATAGTATTTTCTAAGGAAAATAATCTATGATATATACTCAATATCCAATTTTCTCACTGATATGAATACATAACTATCCCTTTTTTTCATTGAAGGATAATATACACGAAGTAAAGTACATAAATCTTAAATGCACAGCTCAAGAATCTTTACAGATGTCAACGGCCACGTAGCCCCCACCTGGTTCATACACTGGAGCATTTCCAGCACCCCAGGTTTCTTTCTGCTCTCTAGGTCACTACCCTCAGCAAAAGACAACCACTATTTTGGCTTCTACCAATTAGTATTAGTTTTACAAAAAACTGAAAAGTTTTAAACTGAAAATTTGTTTTTAATTAACAATTTCTTGACTAGTAAAATACTACACTGTATTATTCATAAAGGCAGTTAAGAATGTATTGTATTGTACACTAAAGAAGCACATTAACCCATGGGACTCCCTGACTACTGACTGAATTGCCGCCTCAACTGGGTTTTCATTAATATGGACCCAATTTCCTGTCTGTGCTACAACAAGAGCTGAGATGACTGGAGATTGCTGATGGAGGAACATACAGTTTCAAATGCTAGAAAGCCATGCGGTAGTGAAAAACATAGACTTCAGGGTCAGTGAGAACTGGGCAATTACTTCTCACAGTCTTGGTCTATCCATGTAAAATGGGAATAAAATGACCTATTTTATCACGAAGATTAGATGAAAAGGCATACAAAACACATAATTTAGTGCCCAACACATCGTAGGTGCTCAATAAATGATAACTGCATATAATCACCTGCACTGGGGCTGGACAGAGATGCTGTGGCCACGGGTTTCCGTTTCCTCTTGATGTCACGTGAACATGGTGGTCCCCAGTGTACATTTGCCTGTCTGCAGATATGAGAAGCAAAAAAATGGCTTTAACTTTGTAATTCATACTGTATATAAAACATTATGTTCAGCCCAGAAGAAATCCTTGACCCATTACAGACAAAACCAAACAGGCACAATCTTTTGCCATTAAGTGTTGGCACAAGATTATTCAGAATTAATCATAACTCACTCTTTACCCATAATACATGCCCCTTCTAAACTTTTTACCTGCTTTCAGTGTAGCAGACATTCAAGATTAATTTCAATAAATATGCGTTTCATTATATGCATATTTTTGCACAATTATTTTTCATAAAAACTGTAACTGCAATTGTTCTAAACCCACTAATGAAATACCTACTCCCAAGTGGTAATATATTGAAAAGTTTAATGCTGCATGAACACAGATATTTGCATAGAATTTTAATAGGAAATTTAACCCTTCTGCCACTATAAATCTGAATTTTTAATACTATGTCACGAGTTAAATAAGTTTGGTTTCTGTGACTTTTAAAAGTGCTAATTATATGTCAATAATGTTTCCTCATCTGAATATTCAGCTTCTCTTAAAAACAAAACACTGAGAGCTTCAAAACTAGAAAAACAAAATATTCTCTGAAAGACAATGGGCTTAACACTGAAATGGCTGCTATGCCATTTGATTAATAATTCACACTGCTCCCCACTCCTTGTTTCTCTCAAACTAGACAGATCCTGCCCCAATTAAGGGCCAAGTTGAGTCTCACCCTTATACAAAGCTTTCCTTAAACATTTGAGACCTTATCTACCATGAATCAATATTTAACTGGTGCACATGTATCTTGTTTCCCTAATGAAACAAAAAGGCTTAATCTCCTTGAGATTAAGAACAGGGATCTTGAGAACAGGAACCATATTTACACTTTCATAATTTCCAGTGATCTACCAACCGCAGCACAAGACACATAGCTGATCCTCATTAGCTGCTGATTAGAACTGATATGAATGAATAAAACACTTAAAAGTTAAATGGTACTGGTTTAAAATGGTAAATTTTATATTATGTATATTTCACCAAAAAAAACTTTTAAATAGCCAATGTACGTAACATATAAAAAGGAATCCAGTAAAATCACACCAGATAAACTCCTAATTTGGTAGTCCAGCTAGGGATCAAAACTCTTTTTTAGTCTTAAAACTGGAACCTCCAACAAATCTAAGACAATCTAGATAGCAAGGCAACAAGACAACTGTTGAATCGACAATTTTCCTATACAGAGGGCTCCCCCAATCTGGTAACTTCCACAGTTTAAAACACACATACTCATTTCCCTAAATATCAAAAGCTTAAGAGTTAATTCAATTTACAAACAGGAAAATAGAAGACTTTGACTAGAATCCTAAGAAATTTTTTTAGAATGCAGAGTGCTATAAGCCAAGATTTACAATACAAAGCCATTGGTTTGGAAAATTCCATCCAAATCACCTTTTATTGGTCACTCTCTCCTGTATAGAAAATTAAGTTAATACCTCATGAACAGTTAATTCTGAAAACCCAAATAGTTAATTCTGAATAAATGTGTAAAATAGGGTACAGCTCATATTTCATACCTTATGTGAATAAGTCTAGCAGCAGGCTGATTTAATAATAAATTAACATAGATGACAACATCAAAGGTAGACAGTACAGTGTTCACTCTGAATGGACAGGTAGTAATTCCCTTTGAAGCCACGACACAGGCAGAAAAGAAAATTGTTCCTCATCAAAACAGGGAAATGTAGAGAATAGAGCTCCCATCTTTTCCACAAACACAGGACTTGAGTATATACAGACCCAAACTCAAACCACCCAAGCATTTTGATCTAATTCAATCATGCCTATCCTCAAGCATGATTCAGAAAGAGAAACAAATTCAAAGGATAACAGTTTATAGTCATGCTTCTTTCCTCTTTACCTGAAGCTCATTAAAGGAATCTCTAAAACTTTTCAGAATAAATGTTAACACTACTGCTTCAAACTCAACTATGCTATTGGACATCAGAGCGGTGGCACCCTGGAGCAGTGGGGATGTGGGGGAGGACAGACAGAAACTAGAACAGGTGCAGAGAGCTTCTGGGGTTCTTTCTGGTAACATTCTTTTTCTAGATCTGGATGCTGGGTACTTGGCTGTGACTGTGACAATCCCTCAAATGTGTATTTCCTTGTACACTACTCTGTATGTGTATTATCCTTCAACAAAAAGTTTAATTAAAAACACTGCTTCCTCAAGATCAATGTTTACAATATGCTGAGTTTTATGATATTAATTCTTGGAGTACCAACTTGGGCTGAACTACATGAATACTGCCTTGTATTTACACCTCATCCATCATTTTCACAGCTTTGCACGTTTGATATATGTCAGCAACAAGGTTAAGGGCCCATATTGTCAGCTCCTTTACGGATCTAGTCAGTAACACTTATTTTTGCACACTTTTAAGGAATGCTTGGCATATTTTGGAGTAAAAAGATGAAACCATTTATACATCAAAATGTTTAAATTTTTAACCATTTTAATGGAAATATGGTGGTTTTTAAAATGCTTACTTTAGTAAAATAAAAGTAAGTATACTTAGCTATTACTATGCATGTAGGTTATTATATGGCACTATATTCTGCAACGTCCTCGGGGGCTACTGAGGACTCAGTGGCTCCAGTGGTCCTTAGACCACCCTGGCCGTCTATGCAATGGTCCTTAGACCCCACCCCTTCTCTGCTCAGTAATGTTACGTGCAGACCCCCAACCGCTAAGCCTCCAGCCTGGTACTTCTCTCTGCAGTAAAGTCTACTCCTACCACTCCATTCCCACTTCTAATTGTCCTGAACATTCTAAATCCTTCAAATTTTGTAAATTCCTCTGGTTATAACTTCGGAAACAACTAAAGGCTTTCTAAGGAAACCAAGTAACAAAGCTTGTTAACCAAGTAATAAGCTTGTTATTTTGTCGTAAAAGTGTGTATTTGTGTGTGGACTATTTCATTTCTACTCAGCAGTGTTTTTGCTTCTTTCAGTGGTCACGAAGTTTTTACTGAGCATCTACTCTGTGCCAAGCATTGTACTAGACACTAGGGATGTAGTGATAAACAAAATAGATACCATCTGCCTTGCAATGTAGAGATCTTGTAACCTAGCCCGATTTATAGCTGCACAGCTTTTTAGGCTACAGAACATGAACAGAGAAACTAAGGCAATGATAAAGAGAAAGCATGCTCATTTTTAAAACTCAGTTTAAATGCTCCTTCCCTCCTAAAATATTTCTCTTAAGACCTGTTTCAAGGTTGGAGAGCTATTTTGCAGAAGGAAGACTAACATCATATCTTAAGACTAAGTACACAAGGGATATTTTCCTCTATATGTATCCCTTCCTAGTCAGTATTTGGGGAGGGAAGAAAAGAAACAGCCAAACTGTTACAAAAAGACAGTAAGGCATTTTCCTTTTTGGTTTTAAGCGAACACTAGTACTGGTAGAGTTTACGGTTTAGGAAAATCTATCTTTCCAAGTGAGGGCTCCATCTGCTTGGAAAGAACCTTAGAGGACAAAGAAGGAAAAGGACCCAAAATAAGCCTGGGCTAGTAATAAGGAAGCTGGGCACTTAAAGCAAGAAGATTTAAAGGAGACAGGAAATGGAAGCTGCCATGCTGTATAGCAGAGTCAGAACATTAGGATAGCCCCGTTTAAGAGTAAAGCATAACATGTGTGGGCTGGAAAGGCCTCTTGTGTTATTCTGGGGACCTTAGCATGTGGGCAGGCAACTGCTGCAGCCTCTGCTTCCTATTCAAGGGGGAGTTCCAGTTTTTTGTTTATCCCAAAGTAATTCCATAACATCAACTGTAAACATAAAAAAAGTAAGGAAGGGAAGGAAAAATAAAAAGGTTGACCTCCTCCCCACCCCAATTTTCATTTAGGGGTATTTTTTAAAATTTGTTATTTATTTAACATGTATTATTTAACTTGGATGGTATCACTGTTTACTTGTACAAAAAGAAGCTGAAAAGGGACAATGCACAAACGTGATAACAGAAAGGGCAAGGGAAGAGTCTGGGCTTCCCTTTCTCACCAACACACAGAGCCCCTTGCTGTAGGTAGAAAGGGTGGAAGATTTAACCAGACATTTTAAAACTCTTTTTCAAGAGCAGTATATGGTTATTCTTGGGTTGCAAACCGTGTACTATATGTCTGGAGAAGAGATCTTTCTATTACTCAGAGTGTAAAAAAGGCTAAATATAAGTTAAGCCAGTCTTTACCAAATTAAAACTTCACTCTCAATTGGAGTAGCAAACGGTTATCAGAATTACATAAGGAGCTTTTACAAAATACACATGTCCCCACTAAGATCCTAATTTAGTAGGATGGGCTGGAGTGGAAACATAATCACTCTGTTTATTTTGAAGTTTTTCCCCAGGTAATTCTGAGAAGCACCTACTGCAAAAATTGCTGAGTTAAAAAAATCTACCAAACTCCCAAAACCCACCTAGTCAATAATAGAGATATAAATATTTAATGTAAAGAACAATAAAATGATTAAATGAATATAAATTTAGATAAAAATACTGTTCCCCAGTATACAAGCAATTAACTTAAGAAAAGACAGGCTACGCTTGTTCTGTTTCATCTGATCAGGGACAATCTTCACTCAGGCCGGTGAATACCTGGGGCATGTTCTTTTGCAGCACATGTTCTGGGATCAGTACTTCCCCTAGAGTGTCAATTCTCCCACTGTGGTGGCATTTGCCAAAAAGAATTTAAGTGGGGGGGAGAAAGATGGTGGGGGGTAGAGGGGAGGAGGAGCAGTAAAAGCAATAAATACACTCTTTCTAAAAAAATTCTCACTTCAGAAAAAGTCACTAAATTCTTATCGTAAGTGTGAAGGTGAATGCTGAAGATTAACAATTAATTGAAAGAGTATTCTTTATATCACGCATAAACACGACATTTCTATTTTATTTTTTACTGCAGGTAACTGAATGATCAGGTGAGTTGTTAAAATTGCAGTGTTACTTAGGAAACTGGGCAGATCACTATGTCCTTGGGGCAGGAATGTACTTTTAGAGAAAAAAAAATTACTTTGAGAAATACATGCATGTTTAATAGAACCAATGTTGGCAAAAAAATTACTGAAGTGACTGCTTTAGATTTGTAACAAAGGTGTTTAGAGTCACTCCTAAGGAGAGAAAACTGTCTTTATCTGCCAGTGGCAAGCTAATTTAAGGAACAGTTCACCTTCAAAAATCATTCATTTTTAAAAGCCGCTGAAAAGTTCATTTTTTGTATGAAATAAAAATAAAAATCTAGGGTAAAATTTGTTTTCTGTACTGTCACAAAAATAAGTAACATCAGGAAAAAAATATGATGTATCTAAGGACCAAAGATCATCATACACACCATATATGCCAATTATTCTCCTTAATTACTAATCTATTCAACTATTCGTGGAAGCCTACCCTGTGTAAAATACCATGCTGGATGTGGAGAGGTTAGACATAAGATGTCTGAGCTGACATCCAACCCCAGGAGCTCATAACATAGTAGGAAGACCGACTCACAAATCAAGAATTAATAATCCAAGAAAATGTGCTGTAATCAGGGAACAAGTAAGGTGCTGGCATAAAATGAGAGAAAGGATTAAATCTAGGGAAGTAAAAAGATCCCTTCCTCACATGCGATTTCACCTTTAGGATTAACTGACATTTATTAAACATCCAGGAAGGGAAATATTTTCACAGACTTGCACGTGGAAAAAGATCTAGGCATCTGACACTAGGGGCAGCTAAGGAGAAAAACACTTCACAATTGTCACAGGAAACAGAGGAGGCTTTTCTAACAGGAAGAGAGCCTGGCAATCCCACTAATGGTTTTCACTCAAATCTGACCCTTAACAATCTGTGACAAACTAGCACCTGAAAATCCTTCTGTCTAATCTACTTCGCTCAGCTACGGTACGGTAGGCATATCATGGAGCTGTTTCATGCCAGCCACAGGAGCAGAATTGTTTCATATCAGTTGGAAAGATGGGTGTATTACAAATGAAAAACACAGAGAAAATGCTTTCATCACTCCACTTAGGCAGTAAGATACCAGCCAGCTGAGAACTGCTGTAAACAAGACTCTCCAACAGAGGACAAAAGATTCAAGAATTGTGTACTATATAAAGGGCAGTTCCAGCAGGCTTGGGCAGCTTTATAGGCAATAGCATAGCAGAAACATAGCCTCACACGGGCTGAAACTAAGGCACTAAAGAGGTGAGCAAGTGCTGCTGTACATCACAGCATCCTCAACAGCATAGGACTAATAAAAGGTTCTTCCCCCCAAGCCCTGGGGTAAAACCTGAGGCTGTTTATTATGGCTCCAAAGGTCAAAATTAATAGTATGAATTGAGTCTTCTTCTTGCTCTTTGAAACTCCTTGTCAAGTGGCACAGCCAGCTGGGCACACAACTCTGATATGCAGATCATAAGGTTTGTGAACAGATAAAATGAATTACAAATGAGCTCAGCATATCATATTTCAACTCTCCAATGGGCAGGAAGGTCTCTCTCTTTTATACCCAAACACTGCCCAAATGCCTCCTCTTATATCTTATTTGAGGCCATTTAAGCACCTCAAGAATCCATATTACATCTTATTAGCAAATGACTCTGGAAGCCAACTTAAAAGTTTTTAAAATTGCAATTATCCTAAGGACAGGGTAGGGTAGTAACTACACAACAAAAATAATATTAGCTACCAAGATGTTAAATATTTACATATATTATTTCATTTGGTCCCCACCCATTCAATAAAAGAGTATTGATATTTTCATTTTAAAGATGTGCAAACAGGTATAAGGAGGTTAAGTCATTCACCCAGATCTACCTCACATTAATGTCCACACTCTGAATCTCATACTGCCTATGCCAATGGACTATGAAGAAAATGGTAGAATGAGACTTTTCATTCACTCATTAAGGAACATGTATAATATTTACATACCAGGCTGTATCTGTCATCCTTACTAGAACTGAAAATAAGATTTCTCAAAGGAAAAACAGTTTATTTACCAAGGAAGCTGACCTCTATGAAGAGAAGATATCAAACAGTGCTTTTCTATTTCAGAATTAAAGATAAGAAAGAATAAATGGAAATGGTAATGCATTACCAAATTATCACCCAAAATAGAAGAAAGGGCACTAAAAGATGACCTTTCCTTTGAGTTGAAGAAAATCCCAAACTGCTGTGAAACACTCAAAAACTACAACTGGTGACTTGTGCATCATACAGATGCAATTGACCTGTGTAGCAGTTGATAAGTTCTAGTTATCACTCCCTATAGGTAATGATGGTAAGAAACACTATCCTTCACAAGCAATAAATCTCTCATTTTGGGGAAAGCTGCCTGCAGCACTAGTCTCCTTATTACAAATTTGTGACTGTGCCCTTGACAACAATATCTCTGCATCTGCGAGAACACCACTCACACCATCTGCTATTTGAGCAGCAGCAATTCTTAACACCAAGTATTGCTATTAAAATAAATAGCAAATCCCAATACTAGCAACCAAAACAACAAAACCAAAACAGTTGGTTTATGATTTCATCCACACACACAGCTAACTACCCACACATCCACCCAACAAAACTCTGCTCCCCTCATTTATTAATAACCATGTGACGGGCACTGTGCTAGATACTAACACTCTTCTTCACCTGCAGCAGGCTCTCCAAAGTCCAGAGGCCTGTAAGGAAGGGTCACACAATACCAAAGCACAGAGCTCATGCAATTATGAAATCAAGTCCCTATTAAGCAAATTACAAAGCACCAGTCATAAAACCATACGCATTCAGGGCAACAGTTCCTAATCCTGGCTGCATATTAATCACCTGGGGAGCTTTAAAATAATGCCAATGCCTGGGCCTCATCCCAAACCAATTAAAACAGAATCTCTGGAAGTGGGGCCCAGCATGGATCTATTTTTTAAAGGTTCTCATGTGATTCCAAAGTGCAGCCAGGATTGAAAACCAGCAAAGTTGAGTATTTCTAGAGTGGTATTTCTGAAATCCACAAGTCTATTAGTGCAAAGATCACAAAACTCTCCCTCTCATCCACTGCACCTGCCATCTGGGCTATCTTCAAATGATCCATCAATAAAGTGTTATTTTAAAATTATGGTCCCATTATTTATTTGTTTATAGCAATGAAAAACTAAACAAGAGAGTACCTGGAGGTCACTTGTCACCCCCCAGGGCCCCCAGGCCTATTCTGAGAACCAGAGCTATATATGGCTGCAGCAGCGAGGAAGTGGTTGAAAAGCCCTGGCTCTCGTGCAGTAGTTGAGTGCTTGGGAGAACACAATCGGCAATGTCCAGGCAAGCAGCAGCCTCAGCTCAGTAACCTGACAGGAGGGAGCCTTCCTAGTTCAGGCATGATTATCAAACTCTTTGTGCTCTTAAAGGAGAGTAATTATAGGCATGTGAAAAAAGGGAAGCGCTCCCTGAGGAACTCTTCCTCACATGCTTCCCAAGAGGCAGCAGGGCCATTAAAAATTCCATGATGAAGAGGAAAAACAGCCTGGGAACAGCCAGGAGGCAATACAGCAAATTAATACACCAGCCCTCCTCAGGGAAAGCTGTGATAAAACAGGAAACACTTCTCTCTTTGCAAAATAAAATTATACCACTAATGATAACATAGTCACCACACACACACACAAATCGTTCTAATGATGGGTGTGAAATTCCCAATGCTGCCCAGATGCTTTGAAAGAAATCTTTGCCTACTACAAATAAAATGGGACAAGAAAGAGATAAAATTTCCATTCGAAACAATTTTTAGTTCAGTCATTCACCTGCCTCTTCCCTACCTCCACTACTCCTTGACATTCCCTCCTTGGTGCCAGGCTTTTGCTAAACAGTCCACTCTTGGCAAAGCCTGCTGCAAAAAGAATCCAATCTCATCAGTTCACCACACTGGAGCTAGACGGCTCCTTCTCCACTGACCCCTTGCTGGACAGGGGCCCCCACGACTTCAAAGGAGGGAGAGGTAGCCCTGAGAGCTCAGTGTTTCATCCTTCCCATTTTCAAACACTGCGTAGAGGTCACTTGCACTGATCATTTCCCACAGAGCAGTGGTTGCCAAACTCTATTGACTGTGCATCCTCGTGAGTAAAAAAACTCGAGAAAACATTATATATTTATATAATAATACATATACATAAAATAGAAATATGTGCTACTAGACTAATATATGAATAATTTAAAACCAAAAGAAAATTTCAAGCATAAGATAATAAATAAATGTAAGTTTAAAATTTTTCTTCCCCTACTCACCCCAAAGAACCTTCATGCGTGCAACCCACTTAGTATCTACTGCCCTGGGAATGATGTCTAAACGTAAGGACAAAGATGACATACAATTGTCCACATTCTCTCTCCTTTGCTTTTAGCAATGATCTCAAGCAACCAAAAGAAAATTTCAAGCATAAGATAATAAATAAATGTAAGTTTAAAATTTTTCTTCCCCTACTCACCCCAAAGAACCTTCATGCGTGCAATCCACTTAGTATCTACTGCCCTAGGAATGATGTCTAAACGTAAGGACAAAGATGACATACAATTGTCCACATTCTCTCTCCTTTGCTTTTAGCAATGATCTCAAGCAACGAGCAATATTTCCCTAGAGCTGAGTGCACCAGAAACACAGTTGAGACTTCCTTATGTTTCCAAGTCCAGCCACAAACACTGTCAGGCAAGAGAGTGAAATAATGATGTGGATAATGAGATACACAAAGAAACAAGAAGCTGACATCCAGCCATAGGATGAAGCTTTTAAAGGAAACAGAAAACCTGACAAAAACATAGATACTGATCTCAGCATAGCACAGCTCTAGGTAGCAGAGGTAAAGGGAAAAGGGCAAAGTAATCCACTTTCAGCATCTGACATGATATGGTGATACTCATGCGTTCTTCCCAGAGGTATACACGGGTATCATTCTGTTTGGTATTAAGATAAAAAGCTGAGGACTGCTTTCCTATGGATTAAAATCTTGTGTCTTCCAAGATGGCTTGAGTACCACCACCTCTAAGAAAAGCTCCCTGAGCCCCTGAGTTAGGAGCCCCTCCTCTGTGCTTCATATCATTCACATGCAAACTTTTATTGTAATTGTCAATTTCCACACTCATGAGAATGTAAGCTCCTTGAGGGCAGTGCCTAAACAAAGAGCCTGGCACACAGTAGGGAGTCAGCAAATGACAATGAATGAATGAATGACAAACAGCATGCTACTGAAGAAAAGGCTTTACAGCAGTAGTTTGTATCATTCCACAATTTTCCACATTCTTAAGAACACCATCTGTGATGGTCTCTCTTTTCATAAGACTTTCCCACAGAAATACTTCTTTTCCAGTAGAAAGATCTGGCAGTAGGTTATGGTACTGAGTTTATTATTAATATCATAGTCCATAGCATACGTTCTAACTGTATCCATGAAGGAGTAATTTCTTTGTGCAGCCTATAACTCAAAATCTAGGAATGTATGCACTTAAAAACTTATGAGGAACAAAAAAATCCTCAGAACCTTGGAGAGAAATTCTTCGTGCCACCAGAAATAATAAAAGTTTTTTGGTCCAGCCTATTAGCTGCTCTTTTGTGATAACGTCCTTGCTAGGGGATATTACCATTAAAACTATATTTATTTCCCATGTCTCCTAACTTAAGAGAATTTATATTGAGAGGCGCAGTAGTCATTCATTTGACAAATATATACTGAATGCCTGGCAAGTGCCAAACACTGTGTTAGGTGATAGGGATTTATCAGGCAACAAGACAAGGTCCTTGCAGTTTGATGCTTACATTCTGGTAAAAGAGACCATGAAAAAAGTGGGGGGAAAAAAAAACCTAAAACCCACCTAAAATAAGCTAATGAGACTGTGACAAGAGCCATAGAGGAAATAGAAAATGAGCAGAAAGTGCTTGAGGTAGCCCCTGTAGATAGGATGGTCTGAGTGTTCCTCTCCAAGTTGAGACAAGCAGCAGCTCAAAGACAGTTTTCCAGGCAAAAGGAACGAGTGCACAGGTTCCGAGGCAGGAAAGGATTGCCATTTTTGGAGAACAAAAGGGAGCTCCGTGGTACAGCTGCATCTCTCCCTCAGAGAGGGGGAAAATGATACGAAAAGAAGCTGGACATGTAGGGAGAAGTGAGATTGTGCAGGGTTTTTTGCAGGTCATGGCAAGCAACATTAATAATGTTCTTTGAAGATGGGGCTTTTAGTAGCAGAAATAATATGACATATGAGCCAGAAGACTTAGGTCAAAGTTGAGATTTAATCACATACAAGCCATGTGATCACAGGAAAGATACATCACCACTCTGCCTCAGTTTCTACATTTGTAAAATGTCTATTTACCGCAAAAGATTGTTAGAAGGATCAAAGTGGACACTACACACGAACATACTTTATAATTTGAGGTGTTATAAAAAGGAATATGGCATTGTCCATAACAGCCACAGAAGGTAATTACCTGGCAGAGCAGTGTGCTGGTGAGCATCTTCGGTGAGAAGCATCCGCAAGAACATCCAGGGAGTAGAGAGGAGAGAGGGGATTAAACTGCAGGAATAAATAAGATTATTTCAGTACAGCTTGTATGAAACAGACTTAATCCTTAAGGGTAATCTACTATTTTACCTTTCCCCTTTGGCTGCCCAATTCTTTTGCCATACAAAACATAGACACCATTCAATAAAGCTGCACGTATTTAACAGTGTGCCCATGAATGTGCCACACCTGACCTAGCATACCTCACAAAGACAGTTCCTTATTAAACAACAATTTTTCAAAAACTTCAGAGACACAATAATCACTTAAAGGGCAAAAGACAGTACTTTCCAAGTGACACAACAGGAACTTACACCTACTGATTATCAACTGTGGATCAGTCCTTGTTCCCAAGAAGATTAGCATGAAATTACCTTTTCATTTCCTTATCCTGGCAAACGTTTCCAAGAACAATGGGTTAAGCACATACCAGCAGCACAGTACAGTGGAAAGAAAACTAGACTAAGAATTAGAATATCTTAACTTTTAGTCCCAATCTACCACTGAGTTGCTGTGTGTTAAAAATTTCATAATCTCTGAGCTTTACTATCCTCATCTGTAAAATGGATATATCACTATGTGCATTACCTATTTTACAGGGTTATTGTGAGGGCTAAATGAAATATTGCTTTCAGGTTATAAATTAATTTCAGTTTCTCATCTATAAAACATCTATGAACTTCAAAGGTGGTTGTGAAGATCAAATGAAATACTATATTTTATTAGCACCTTACTTCATGTTTGCTAGCTTTCTTTGGACTTTTTCCACAATAAATAGTCCTCTCTCAAAAATTTAGAATGTAATACATTCGGATATACGAAGACTGGAAGACAAAGACTGGAAGAACTTTGAATGGTAACTTCAGAAGTAGTTAAAAAGAACAAAAATTAAGCAACTACCTATAAAGGTTCCAGTCTCAGTTCTATCTACCAGCTGCAGGATTTTGGGTAAACAGTATGAATCTTATGGACTTCTAGTTCATCATCTGTAAATAACAGATCTGGACCAGGTGATCACCTGTGATGCAAACATGATTAGTATCCTAGCTTAGAATTCCCCAAACTGCAGTCTCTTACATATCACCTTCATGACTTTTTCCTTATCTTCCTTTCCTTTCCTTATCTTTCCTTATCATCTGCACTACTGTTTACTTAGTATTTTTCTTTATATCAATTACTTTTACTCAGCCTTGTCCTTACTATGTTGCCATGAAATAACAAGTTTTATATAATGGTTACATTTTCTAATACACATTATAATGCACAACTTAAAGATTATGTGTCTACATGCCACCTAAAATCATCTCATACATGTATATACAAGTTATGTCTTTCACTGCTGTAGTTCATTTTGAAATGACAAATTTACAATGAAGGTTTCAAGTCTAAAATGTGTATCAACTCAATAAGCTAACAAGTAGTCAAAAAATAAAACAAAACACTGAGCAACAGGAAGCCTGAGAATTTTTACCTATAATCTTCATCTACTTTACAACTAATAACCAAAATAAAGCAATTCTCAAAAAAAAAAAAAAATCAAAAAGCTTCAAACGTAAAGGAACATATCAATAGCCACTGTATTTTTAAATTGTGACCACTACGCAAAGGCCTAAATATGCCAAGGGTCCCCTCAGGGGGTAACCGAGAAAAGACTAAGAGGGCAAGGCTCAGAGGCCTTGACCCCATGTCACCGAAAGCAGCTCTATCTTCCTCTGCTCCGTATGTTTAGGCTTCAATGTAGTACTTCTCAGCACAGAATTCTCATGGTGAACTAAACCATAGGCAGATGAGATTCATTCTGCTTTCTTACAGCAAAGTTCAAAACTAAAATGAAAACATAATTCTATAAATATGTGTTGCAAGAAATTGATGATCACAGGAGAACCTAAAAAAAGAATGAGTATCAAATATTCTTGGAAAACAGTTCTTCAAGGAAATCAGAATAACACAGGGAAGAGGGAACCTTACCTCATGTGCACAAGCAGAAATGTGAGGAAAATCAGAAGCCAACGCTTTATTCTTTCTAAAGAAAAGGAAATCAAATGATAAAATAAAGATGACAAAGAAAAGCGATCTTACCTGATTCCGTTCTCTTTTCCCAGCTGATGGTAACCAGAAACTAAAGAGAGGGAGAGAACAGGAAAGAAATAAAAGAAGTGACAGGAGAATTACAGATGGAAGGAAAAGATAAAAAGATGTTGGAATAATGAAGTAAAGACAAAGAAGGAAATGGGAAAAAGATGTGATGGGAAAAGAAATGGAGAAAGATATTAAATGTGAACTATTTTGCTGAAAAATAACTCTTCAAAGGAAAAAGCCTCATAATGGAATGTAAAAGATTGGACAGGCTGGAAATGGCTGGAAATAAACCCAAATAAACCAGTGTGACACCGATGCACTTTCAGCTGTACAGTGACAACAGGACCCCCGACTCAATGAGGGCAATAAACCACATGCACATCTCTCCTATTTTGTAAATTGGAAATTAGACCAGGCTGAATGCGTATAGGATGGCCAGTGGGTACTGACCATGACGTGTACAGGATACATGAAAGACCAACCATGTTAGGGGACAAGGCTGCCACAAAATAGGGCAGAATGATTCTCCTGTAGCTATATACAGGCTTTCCATTGCATTTAGCATGGTAATTAGGACAAAAAGATACTTTTCTATGAAGAGGTCTAAAAATTACAAGAGAATATAGGAGAATAGATGCAACCACCCATTTTGAACAAAAACAAGAGACAAAAAAAAATGAAATTAAAATATAACATTCTTATTGGAAGCTACTAATATAGCACCTATAGATACAAAAAGCGAAAAAATAAAACGAGTCTAGAAAGGCAAAGAAAATCACTGTCATGGGCTCAGGATGTTAGCCATGTTAATTGCTACAGAGCACAGATCTTTAAGATCTCTTTTTTCTGCTCTGAAGCCTGATTTCCAGGTTGCTTCATAAAACTCCCCTCTGCCTCCTTCTCCAAGGAACAAGCTAGGACAGCCAGTAAATATATAAGCACTTACTCTTTCTGCCGAGGGTCGCTAATGATATGGCTTATCCTCTCAGTACCTAAAGTACTTATGCTGGTCTCCTAAAAATACAAGGAAGACAAGAGTATCAGCCAAGCACAGAAACAAGTACATAAAGTATATTCTGTCGTCAAGCTCTCACTTCCCCATAACGTGCCAGCCAAGGCAACCTCAAAGGCACATGTCAAATGTGAATCTTAAAATCCAATAGCAATTGCATTTCTTTGTACAGGAATCTATCTTAAAAGTATTTCATGTTATCCTACACTTATTTTTCTCTAGTGATGTAAAAAATTATAAACATTGTTTGCTCTATATGGTATTTTAACATAATGAGTAATACCTCCTGGAGTTATTGAAGTATAAAGGAGTAAAAATGTTGTCAAAAGACTTCTGTGACTTCAAAAATTGTCACTCTGTATTTTGTCCCTTAAATGTCATTTCTTGAAGTAAAAATAGAAGTTTGTATATACTGATTCTTAAATTTACAGTTCTTTAGATTGTAACGTGAAAGCTTACCTATAGCACCACAAGCAATTCAGAAACTAACCATTTCCAAAAAATTGGACAACAGAGAAGGCACTCATCCTTCACTTAGCACGAGTATATTTACAACGCATATCTATCACAGTACCTGGAAGGCACACCAACATGTATACGGCTAAGAGCTACAGAGTGTTAAAATGAGAGAACACAAGTCATGGGTATGAAAGTCAAGAATGTAAGGCTGCTCCTCAAACACATTTGTGTCTAGACAAATGGTGTTACCTGTATTCGCCTATGTGCATGGATTAGCCTAAACATTAGGCTACTTGTTTTAGCAGACCTGGCTATAGGAAAATTAATTTGAGGTCAGATTCTGGGCGGGAGTGGAGCTAAATGAAAAGGTTTCACATACTGCGTTCTTCATATTCTGCCTCCCTTACAGCTACGGCTCCTGGTCACAGATACAGACATGGCAGGGGGGCCAAGGGAAAAGATGGGTGAAAAATGAGCTATTTGTTACAGCAGAAAAATTATTAACTTAAAGTGCCGTAATGTTTAAATTTACAGTTTATTACTGCGTAAATTACAAGCAGTACTTTGCGTAATTAGCAGCTCGCTGGCAGGGAGCTGTGAATGAAACTCATTATTTATGATTACAATTTAGAAAAAGAGAAGAGAGATGGGGGAGGGGGAAGCTGGGGGGCAGAGCAGTGACCTCTGCTAGAAATGATAAATATCCCTTTAAGGTGATGAAGATGAATTAAACAAGTAAATATTATCCTATTCATTTGAAATCATTAGCTGCACGTCCAATAGGCCCTAGTTCCCTTCCAGGCAAGCTAAAGGGAGCCTTCAAGATGAACTGACTTACAAGGAGTACTTCTTATTTTCTGAGAACTGAAAGAATGTAAGGTAGGTGGCAGGCAGAACATTATCTGTCAAGCCTAACCAATAAAGAGAAAAAAAGAAAACCATCTCTCTGTTCCCCATTCCCAACCTCCTGCCTCCCTCTGCCCTTGTACTCCTATCCTGCTAGTTTTTCTGTTAAGAACAGGCTCCCAGCACAGCAAAAGCAGGCATTCTATTGTCTGTAAAATGAGTGATTTAAAAGGAACAAGGTATTAGTCTTTCAATAATCAAATGTTTTTCTAATTAAAGATCTGAATTTGAATTTAAAAAGAACAAAGAACCTGAGTTCATCTGGAAATAAACAGCCTCTTTTCTTTTGCATGCCTAAAACTTCAGAAAACAGTTCCCTGATTAGACTACAAAATAGCAGCTCCTTAAGGGTAGCCAGACCATGGCTCTGATCATATATACCTGGCTTGGCATAGAGCCTGCCACATAGTAGGCATTCTAAATGCTTATTGAGTTAATGCTCTCAGTGTCTCTCCCTTCCTTACTCTTCACTCACCACCATCTTCTCTGATCGGGTATGAGCCCCTGTATTACCCTATTTCTCAATCTTAGAGTAAAAAATAAAACAAAATAATAAAATACATAAAAATCTAAAAAGATAAAAGTAGACCTGGGTTCAAATCTGTGTTCTGCCACTCCTATCTGGGTAACATCAGACATTACTTAACTTCTTTGAACTTAAGTTTTCCTCTTCTGCTGAAGGGGAATGTAAGTTCTTTAAAGGTTGCTGGAAGGATTAAATGAGCTGAGTGCCTAGCACAGTCCCCGGCAAAGGCAGAACTGAATAAACAGTAGGCGGTGGACAGTCCTCCCTCATGGCCAGAGAGGGGATGCTGAAATTCAATTAACAGATTTTTTTTCCCCAGTTTTGGGTTTCTTTTTTTTTAATGAATTTTAGGATGAAAGACCAAAGTTAGGATAGAACAAAGATGCATTCATGAATTCAGGAGGAATCATAAAGAAGCCAAGAATATTTTAACTTATACAATAATAATAATATAGAATTAATCAAAAGTTGCAGAAGAGACAGAGATCAGAGTGTTCTTACTGAAATCTGTTCTTTTCCAAGAACTGTTATGACACTGTTATGACAGTGTTTGCTTTGTCAGAACTTCTGAATGAATTAAGTTTCATTTTTTATGTGTGCATCCACTCATATCCTACATAATGTTCACTCTTGTCAATTCCCAAAACATCCCAGTTGGCTTCATTAACTCCAGGGAGTTCTATAGCACCTCTGATTGTTAATAGCATACACAAATTCCACAGGGATATTATCTTCCTGCTGAGCCTAGTAAACCATGAGAGCTATCACCTTCCCAACCAGCCTTCTTCGCCCCTTTCTGAGGCATCGAGCTGCTGCTCCAGGCAGACGATTCAAGCGAGCATGGTACCCTAAAAAAAATAAAAGCCTCAGTCACTGAACACAGAAAATCCATAAGCAACCCTATGTTTCTAGTACACTGAAGGCCTTACTGCCAGGATCTTACTACCTTTAAACTAGTATCACAAGGCTATTTGTCAAGGATTTATTATTCCCACGTCTTTGTCACTAACAGCATGATCTTAGGCATGCCATTTACCTTTGACCTAGGCATTCTCATCTATAAAAGGGGAATAATCACTCACTCAGTCCTACCTTACAGGGCTGTTTTGAAGACACAATGAAATACACGTGGAAGGAACTTCATACACTGAAAACACCACATAAATGTAAGGTAGTATTAACAATTTCTAATTTTAAATTAAATGCTAGTTTATCTCACAAACATTCTAATCCATGACATAATGGGAAAAATAGCATGCGTAATAGTAATATAACCCCATTTTTCTAACTGCTGTGTATGTTCTATACATAGAAAGAACAAATGGAAGAATCCACACCAAAATATTATTAATGATATCATTTCTGGATGTGGGATTATAGGTCATTTTAAGTTTCCTCTTGCTATTCCTGCTTATTTGTGTATATTTTAAGGGGTCCATAAAGAACTTTTAGAAATATTCACTGAAACGGTCAATGAAACAATGTGCCTCCGCCAGGCAGTAGTCTTTATCGAGAACCAACTGCTTTGAGAAGGCCTTTCAACCACTCAAATTCATCGTAACAAAAACCTACATAAAAGTTTCAGCTCTTAGTGTAATTCTGATCACCAAGAGATGCTCAACAAATACTTAATAACTGATTAATTGGTTGATTATTAGTTACTGGGAATCCTAGAATCATAAATTTATAGAGCTAAAAGAAACCTCTGAAGCAATTTTGTTCAATGTTATATATCTTAAGTGATGACCCTGACATCCCAAGGAAATGAAGTGACTTCATCACAGCCACAAAGCTAGGTAGTCAGTACCAGAGAGTAATAGCACCCTATTTCCTTCTCCCTGTCTGAGGCTCTTTCTACCCACTTTGCTACATCATAATTGAAGGAAAAGCAAAGGGAAAGGACAAATATTTGTCTGCAGTAACAGGGTCATTAAAATAAAATCATTTAGGCCAGTGTGGTGGCTCACGCCTGTAATCCTAGCACTCTGGGAGGCCAAGGCGGGAGGATTTCTTGAGCTCAGGAGTTCGAGACCAGCCTGAGCAAGAGCGAGACCCCGTCTCTATCAAAAACAGAAAAAATTAGCCAGGCATGGTGGCATGCACCTATCATCCCAGCTACTCGGGAGGCTGAGGCAGGAGGATCACTTGAACCCAGGAGTTTGAGGTTGCAGTGAACTATGATGACGCCACTGCACTCTACCTGGGGCGATGGAGTAAGATTCTCTCTCCCCCCCGCCCCCACAAATAAATAAATAAATAAAAATTATTTAAAGAAATTATTTTTAAATCATCCATTTTTAAAATGCTGTTATACCTTGTATGTGAGTGTTCTTACTGAAATCTGTTCTTTTCCAAGATCCAATACTTCAGGCTTCTGTTGAGCACTCAATAATTTACCAGTTTCACATCAGGATAAACAGCTGTGGCATGATGATAGGCTTCCTAAGTCTGGCACAAATGGCAATGGCAAGCTGAAGGAATGCCCTGCTAATATATGTCCTCAGAGTCTCCATGGACTGATTTAGTTAGGAACGGAGAGAACCTCAAGCCTTAAGACACATCCTTTAATCTTCTAGAAAATCCCTGAACTAGCTCCAAAATTCAGATTTTTTTTTTTTTTTTTTTTTTTTGAGACAGAGTCTCACTCTGTTGCCCGGGCTGCCGTGGCGTCAGCCTAGCTCACAGCAACCTCAAACTCCTGGGCTCAAGCGATCCTCCTGCTTCAGACTCCCAGGTAGCTGGGACTACAGGCATGCACCATCATGCCCGGCTAATTTTTTCTATATTTAGCTGTTTGCCAATTTCTTTCTATTTTTAGTAGAGACGGGGTCTCGCTCTTGCTCAGGCTGGTCTCGAACTCCTGAGCTCAAGAAATCCTCCCGCCTTGGCCTCCCAGAGTGCTAGGATTACAGGCGTGAGCCACCGCGCCCGGCCAAAATTCAGATAATTAATACATCCTTAGAGGCATGAATATGTTTGCTATGGGATGATTCTTCTACCCTTAGAGAACCATAAAAGCATGAAGTTCTTGGTCTTCTCAGAACTCACCTCTTTGAGCTGGCCGAGACGGTAAAAGGAATGTGGAATCTGAGAGTTTATCCAGTCCAGAATCCATTCTTTCTACCTCAGAGCAATGATCAGGAGCCCACTTGGGCAGAAGATTAGGGACAGTGAATCCTGGGACACATTCTCCTTCATAGAACCAGTCACTCTGCTCATCATCTCCTAAAGTAAAGAGATCATATCATAAGCTAGAATTTTAACATGCCTAAGAAAAGTCAAATGGGAGGATGACTCCTAGTGCTATAGTTTCCATTATACAAAGTACAAAAGCACAAAAAAATTGTTCTGGTCCTCTTTCTTAATCCATATTATGATGAAAATTGGGCTAGCAACCTAGTTTTACATATATGTCATACTGTGTTAGACTGAACTGCTTTAATAATAAAAACTAATAAAGCTACCACTTACTAAGCCCTTATAACCTACCAGGATCCATGCTAAAAATCTCTAAATGTTATCTCTTCCAATCCCTATACTAACTCCAACTTACAAATGAGGCAACTAAAGCCCAGAGAAGTCAAGTTCAATTTAGTAAATGATGAAGCTGGGATTTGAACCCAAAGCCTGACTCCAAGCCTGAGATCTTTACTACAAAAATAAACTTTCTCCCCTACGCCATCCTCAGTGGTACAAATAAACTTGGGGGTTCAAACCCCATAAATGTTTTCCAATTCAAAACTAGCTGTCCTGAGTGATTTTTTGCTATTAATATATCTGCATTTCTCATAATAAGTGAATAAAGAATGTATGCCCATACTTCATTTTTTTCCTTGGTATCTCATTAATGGGACAGAAAATCATCTTGATGCTGGCAATCCAAGCTACCAGGAAAGAACTAACCACAGAATAATTTAATTCTCTAAGACTTTTCAAGAAGTTACACCATTTGCTCAAGGCCATATTGTTCATTAATGGCAATGTTACAACTAGACCCACATATTCAGATTCTTAGTTCAAACTTCTATTGGCTACAATGATAGCATCTTAGTTTCCACTAGAGTTTATCCCTGCCAACAAAGAATAAGATAGATAAATTCATGTCTGCCATCCCATCACCCTTTCAAAATAGCAAAGATAAAGGAAATTATTACAAGAACATCTAAAGAGTTCATAAGGCATTCATACTTAATGTACACTGGATCCCAGCAAAGCTGCTCAGAGCATGCCCATCACATATGAAGTATCAGATTCATGGGCCACTAACACCCAGAATTATAACTCTTAAATCACTGTGGAAATCTCCAAGAGGAGCAATGAAACCTGCATTCTGGTGAATAGCAGCAGATATTACCACTAAAGAAATTACTCAAAGTGTTCCCTTATAAAAACACATCACGAACAGATGTCTTTCTAAAACAGTGGTTCTCAACCTTTAGCATGCATCCAAAGCACCAGGAGGGCTTGTTAAAACAGACTGCTAAGCCCTACTCCCAAAGTTTCTGATTCTAGTCTGGATAAGACCAAAAATTTGTATTTCTAACAAGTTCCCTAGCAATGCTAAGCTGGTCTGGGGACCACATTTTGAGAACCACTACTCTAAAAGCATCTCACCAAACCAGGTACACAGATGAATTAGAGACAGGCATCAATGTACAATGACTACTTTCTCTGCACTTTCAATATGTTAATTCTTTTCTTATCCATAAGCATTCCTTGGGCCATTTATAAAAATAGTATATTAAGTTGGATCATGTTTTCTGATGACAAATGACAGAATATAATGGAAATCTTTTGGTTCTCAAGCATTCACTCAAGATTTTTAATAATACAAAAAGGGACTCACTGAACTGGAAGAAACCTTGTGAGATCATCTAGACCAGTAGTCTTCAACCTGGGTTCACCAGGATGCCTGATGCAGGAGCTCCTTAAAAGAGTGCTGCCAGAGAATAAGGAAGAGGCTGAATTCATCAGGCTCTTGGCCTCCAGCTCCTCTAGAATCTTGCTTTAACCAAAATAGGCTTAGTTGTTTTATAATTTGAGATTCTATGTATGATTTTGTTTGGGAGAGTTTTTCCCCTTAACTGGGTTTCTCAATAACTATTTATTAAGAGTTCACTATATGCCAACAATGCGTTAGGTACTGTGGCTGCAAATAATAAAATAATTCTTGCCTTTGAAAAGCTTCAATGAAAAAGACACACACCTACAAATGATAACATAACAGGGTAAGTGGTAAAAAGCAGTAAGTGCAAGGAGTCCTAAAGCACAAAGAAAGAGGAAGGGCTGCCAGTCAGAATATGTTTCGAAAAGACACGGCACATTTAAAGGAGATCATTGAGGAGACATTAATGAAGTGACTATTTACAAAGGTGTAGAAAGTACTAACAAGGAAATCAATAAGGAATGGTGAAGTACCCTGGAGCCAGCACAGCAGGAGGTCTTTACCAACCCTAGACCTGGATTGGTCCAAGGTTGGAAAAAGATTGACAAGGAAAAGAATGTTATCAGAGCCCAGAGAAAGAAGAGTGGTTATAGAAGGCTGCCAAACAGGAGTAGTGGCCTTCTGCAGAGGAACACAACCACTGCCAACCAGCAATCCAACAGAAAGGGAGCTAGGGGAAGCTATAATCATTTCCAAGTCCTCACTACCACTCTATAATAAAATGATTCATCCACATCCTTTGCCCTGTGTCACTGGATTCCACAGCGCCTTCCCCTTTAGGTGGAGCACACTTCTCCATCCTATTGACACTGGGGTTGGTCATACAACTTGCTTTAGGTAGTGGACCATTAGCAGATATAATTCAAACAAAGGTTTTAAATATGCACACATGATCTGGCTTGGTCACTTGGAATTTATGTCCTTTGCCATGAGAAGTCTATGCTGCATATAGCCACTGTTCCCTTAGCCTAGGTCCCAAAATAAGGTACACTATGAGGAGATATAAACCTAACTTGAAGTCTAGAGACCAGCTGAGTCCAGGCACGATCAGATGAACCATAGGCAACCCACAGGCCCATGGCAAGAAATAAATGTGGTAAACCACTGAAATTTGGGGGATGTTAAACAGCATTATCACAATAAAAACCTGATGAATATATCCAATCTCACTCACCTCTCTCCCTCTAATCATCTACTGATGGTTCCTATTGGCCAACCCCAATAAGAAACTGAGGGCAAGAAAATCTACTGATATAGTCCATAAATATGGCCTGGAAGGGCAAAAGGAGAACTGTGTCTTGGGGGATGACCAGCCATTCAAGGAAAAGGGAGGAGGAGATTTCAGGCAGAGAGTCCAGCATGAACAAAGGAATGAAGCAGGAAATAATACAGCTTTGTGTTGAGAACTCTATGCCTCTAAATGTCACCATAATGTGTTAAGTTGAGACAGAGAAAGAAAGGAGAGCTGGGGCTACAGAATATTCTATAAGCTTTCATGATAAACCAAGGAATCCTTATTCGTGAAAAAGCTTTCCAAAGACCCCAAAATTTAATCTGTTGTAATAGGTCCACACTTTTTCACACCTTTGTATGATTATGCATTGTAACCTAAATTTAAGAGGTGCATTCTGATACTTCCTAGCACTGTAGTAAAAACAAAGAAAAAGAGCAAATATTACTAACTCTGAACAGTATATACCAGCTCATTCATGGAAAGACAACCAGACTTTCCTGGTATGAGATAATGAAATCAAGACCCTAGCTAGAGCCTACCAGTACATACACACAAAGTCTCTAATGACACTTAATTCCCATAGAGTCTTAAAGACGGCAATGTACTCAGAACAACCCCCATTATAATAGGAAGCTCAATAATTCTATGGGGATAAAACTGCCTTCATGCCTGCAACTCTGAGGCATGGCCAAGATACCTGCCCCACAGTCCCTCTCCAAAATCAGGACTTGGATGCTGAGTCTCACGGTCCCAGGATACCTTCAGTTACTGGGGAGCCGACCGGGATCAGACATGTAGCCACTGTGCCTCTGTCCTTTAGTCACTTAACCGTGGATAAAAACTATTGGATTTTAGATCTAGAAAAATTATTGGATTTTAGAGATCTACAAATGTCTTATTTAGATTAAGAAATCTACAGTCCAAAAAAGTTACATGAAATTTCTTATTAATGTACAAGTAGTGTGGCCCTATACAAGTCTCGAGGACAAGAATTTTGTAAAATGCCCTTATACCAAAGCAAAGTTTTAAATTAGTGTTTAGGTAGTGAAAATAAAGAGCTGGTAATTAACACACACCAACCTCATTCACACAGTTCTATATTAAACTTCAGGAGTTTTAATTTGAGAAAGACGATGTTTTATACAATATATTTGCCTAGAACACTAAAATCACTTATAAATAAGGTTAAAAAAATAACTAAATTCTAAATGGGAAAATAAGAATGTCTTAACACCCAAAAAAGAGAGTATAACACATGAGGATATTTCTTGGTTCTAATAAAAAGGGACTTCCCAAAGTCCCAGGATCAATACTCTAACCCCCTGGACCAGTAATTCTCAATGTCTGAAATACCTGCATAAGAATCACTTCAGGTGCTTGTGAAAAATGCAGATTCCAGGGTCCAACTCCAGACCTATTTGATTTCTAGGAGCTCAGGGATTTGCAGTTTTAACAGTTCCCCAGGTGGCTCTTATATGCCCTAAAGTTTGAGAACCACAGCCACAGGCAACCATCATATTCTCAATGAGCCACGCCTATAATCATTAGCATCCTCCCATAAACAATGAACCAATATCCCAAAGCTGGGATCAAGATTACCTTGTCGTCCTTCATCATTGGTAAAGAGCCCAGCGTCACTGCTGCTACACACACTGCTGGTTTCACTGAAAAAAGAGGAAAACACAAGAGAACTCATCAGCTCCCGTCAAAAACAAAGAACTGTACATTCTTATTTTGGTTTTCAAATGGAAAGATGCCAAGCTTCCCTAATTTTACTCCAGCTATTAACCAATCAGATATGTAAATTTCATAGGGGAGCTATAACATTTATTTTCCCCCAAAATAATAGAAATATAAGAGGAGAATTCTAAAATTTTTACTTACATTTCAAAGTACTCTTAAAACATCTACAGTCACTTTGTTCAGGATCAAAAAGGTATTTATTAAGGCTCATCAAAGTAATTTCAACCTGGTTTGGAATATTAAGCAACACAAATTTGCCAACAAATTTTTTTTGGAGGGGGGAAGTACATAACTTTTATCATTCATATACATTGGGGTTCACAAAAAACAGTTTGGTTAGAATTAAAGTTAGCCTCAGGGCTTATTTATCCTCTGAATACAGGGAAAAAATAGTTTTAATGTTAAACAATGTTTATGGGAGGCCATTGTTTGAAATGAACCAGAATGGATTTTCTGGAGCTAGGTGCCATGTAATCTTTTAGAGATGGGGTTTCTATGTTGCCCACGCTGGAGTCCAGTGGATATTCATAGCTCACTGCAGCCTGAACTCAAGGAATCCTCCCACCTCAGCCTCCTGAGTAGCTAAGACTACAGGTGTACCGCCACACCTCATATAATCTATCT
Source organism: Propithecus coquereli (assembly GCF_000956105.1). Taxonomy (NCBI): domain Eukaryota; kingdom Metazoa; phylum Chordata; class Mammalia; order Primates; family Indriidae; genus Propithecus; species Propithecus coquereli. Next base: position 16,103,554 of record NW_012150840.1, on the reverse strand, counting down.
TTAAAATGGGTCACTTTCTAAAAAACAGGAGATTCACTACAACCAATCAGAAGGGGTACCTGAGCTACCGTAAGTCCCTTCTGTGTTATCACTGTAAGGAAAGTGACTTTAATTCTAGAAAAAGCCCAATTAAATGGTTATACTAATTTTTGTTAATCGTATGAGTCTACTTAGACATACTCATCTTGGTGGTAGCTGTATTCGATAAGAACAGTAGCTCTTCTCTCCCTGGTTTAAGGGAGGCAACATTTCTCAAAATTCAACCCATGCCTTACCTTAGGCAGATAAAGCCTAAAAGGTAGAACTCTTCCTACATCTGTTGAGTCTCAATTGCCTTTAACTCAAAATAATCCTAATACCAATGTAGCATAATTCTGGGGTGGCATATTCTGATCCCTTTCAGAGCAAGTTCAGATGGGAAACAGAAACAATGAACCATAAATAGCCAACAATTTTACTAATATCACGCAAGTTTGATGATTTATAATACCCTCTGGAAACTGCCAACATCAGCATCAACATCAAGGTTGCTTTCCTCAAACAGTGCCAATTTTATTTTTAAATATTGCTAACTATCAGTTTCAAATGAAGCTATCCAACTTTAAGACATGTAGCATCTGTCAAGTTTTTCCCCTATTTACAAAGCAGCAAAAATCCATGAATAAGAAAAAAAAAATAACCAATATGGCAAAAGGTACATTTTCTAAATTTGTCTTCCTTCATATCAAGCAAATACACCAAATTTATTTTGAAAAAAGGAACTAAAGTTAAAAATAAAAATATAAAAACAAACTCCATTTAACCTCATTGAAATAAAATTTTGTCCCATGGAATTCTGTCCAATCAGCTTCATTTTCTGAGCTATTGCTCACAATTGATTCTGCTTCTTCTGATGCTGCTTTTCTTCCAAATTTGATTTACCTGGCTTAAGAAAAACTTCTCGATCCTTTATAATATTAGCTATTTCCTTGATTAGGAGTATTTCCTTCTGAGGTAGTCGATTTCTTTTTTCACCTGCTCTAGAAGATGAAACAAACTAAAGCAAGAAAGAAGCATTTTCACCACGCTACTGAAGAAATATGCTTGGCAAAATCCCAATCTACATTCCTGGATCAAAACTCTGAAAATATTTTGTATCTTGCAACATTTCCAAATATGTTGCCAACACTAAATCCTAAAAATGTTGGTTAAATTAAGTAGCAATGTCTTCCTCACTTAAGCTTGTCTCTGAATAACAGATGCAAGAGATCTGTTTCAGAAAGAGCCAATAAAATATAACCTATTTCTTTATAGGTTCTTTCATTCTATTTTTTATGTACTTGTAAGTGAAAACTTTCTCAGGGATCATTGTAAGAAATGTCTCACAAAACTATACTGCTGGATTCTGATAGATTTAGAATCTTGGAAGAGCTCTGCAGTTAAATCCAGAAAACATCCTCACTGAGTACTTCATTCTTCCTGAGTTTAAGGAACTGTGCCTGCTAAACTTAACAGTGTTGTTTTTCTATTTTTAGCGATTTCTGAAGAACATTAGTGGTCTGACCCCACTGAGGCCTGCTACACAGTCTCTCATATTACTACTTTATTCTTCTCATCTAGCCTCAAGGATAAAGCAAATTTTATATTTTTAAACTTTTCTTGATATGAGAGGGAGCTACAAAGCACAGTAGGCCATGGAACAGATTCTATTCCACCGTCATGTTATATGCTTTATTGATTAACAGAATCACTACTGAAATTTAGGGGTCAGCAAGCAATGGCCCATCGCCTATTTTTGTACGACCCAGGAACTAGAAATAGCTTTCACAGTTTCAAATCATTGGGGAAACAGATAAAAAGGCAAATATTATGTGACACATGGAAATATGACATTTAAATTTCAGAAACATTTCATTGGAACACTGCCACAATAATTCATTTACCTATCTTCTATGGCTCCTTCTGCACTACCACTGCAAAGTTGAGTAGTTCCAATAGAGAACGTATAGCATACAAAGCCCTAAATGTCTACTACTTGGCTCTTTACAGAGAAAGTTTGTTGATTCCTACTCTACGGGTATTACAAGGTCTACTCTGCAATGTCTATGATTCCCTCTCTTTGAATATTTCCAATTAAAATATAAAACATTTGCTTTATCACAAAGGATATCAATTCTTTTCCAGCCACCTGTAAGCGCTATAAGATACAGTGCTTCCTTGATCCTTTGTTGTATCATTCTCTCCTCAAATTCTAAATAAAAGGAGCAAGCTGAAAAAATATGCACTGGATCAAGAAACATGTTGGCATCCTGGTACTGTACATTTTCTACTCTTGCCAATAGCATTTCAGGAGAATCAATGTTCTTGAAAAGGCTTGGATGAAACTTGTCTAAAAGAGTTTCCCATATATAATTAATGGGAGTAATGGTAATGATGTCATAGAAATATCACCAGGATTTTAAGACTATGATAAAGGGAGATATATGTTTTCTTCATAAAAAAAAAATTACGTCTAGCGAATACTTATTACATAAAAGTGTCATCATTCCACCCATACCTGGAAAGGAATGTATCTGATAGCATTTGTGTATTCTATTCATGCTCTCAGAACAACTTGCATTATGAAAATGTAATCATATGTAAAAAATTGTTAGCAACGTTTTCTGAGGATGTGAAAACTGGGAGCATCACAGCATGGTTGCACATAACTACTACAATACAGCTTGCAAAAATGTAGTGCTAGCTATAAAGTAGAAGCAAGTTATTTCCCCTTCCAAGTTACAGGCCAAACTTCTAGTCCCACAGCCCTCACTCACTTCTGGCTCAGAGATCATGTAAAATTAAAAAATCAGATAAGTAGGATTTTAATAATGATTTAATCAACTATAAAATGCTAATTTGGCTAATTCAATTTAATATTCTGTTAAAAATAGACTTCTATCTTTCAATAAAGACAATTTCTGTTTAGCACCTTTGTAGAGCCAAACAAGTCTGAAAATTAAAAGATATCAGGCTCCTACATATTTTTTTCTATTCTAAAACCTTCAGATTTGTTTATAACTTTTTCGCTATGAGCCTTTTTACTAGGCAATGGGGGGGAAAGCTTTGCTCCTCATCTTTGTAAGAAAAAATTATGATCCTACTTCTATAGTGTCCTCTCCACTTGCGCTCCTCTGAAGCTTAGTCAGGAAGACAGAAACCCAGCCTTTATCAGTCTTCAGACAAAAGTAACAAGACAAAGCCCAGAAAGACAGAGGTGCCGAAATCTCCTAAAATGGCAGCAACTCCTAGAAACATCAATGCCTCCTGTCTTTGCCTCAGGAGTTGTTCTATACTCCCTGTTCTCATATGATTTATGAGATTCTAACTATAAATAGTTTACATACAAAAATCTTACTAGGATATTTCTAAAATATTTTGGAAGAGTAGAAATATATTAACCTTACAAATAACTTATACATCATTCAAAAAAAATCCAATCCCAAATTGGGAGAATAAAAAGTCTCTAACAGAAAAATGAAGCAGAAGCATTTCTTCCCTCTATTTCTCCTAAACCTTCATTCATTCATTTAGTGAGCATTTATTAAGTATTAATCATATACTAGACACTGTGCTATAACTAGCACTAAAACTAACAAACATGTCAATCACAACTTAAATGCAAGCATTTTATAAGGAACTATTAGTCTAGACTTTAGGAAAAGTGTGTGAAGAGGTAGGGAGAAGAACATTTTTCAATGAAGAACTTTCTGCAATTAATAAGGGGCGGTGCAAGCCTAGAATTTAACCTTATGACACTGAGGAAATCACCCCATTTTAGAAGCCAGAAAACATCTTGAAAACATTCACAGGAGAGTAAAAATAGTAACAATACATCACACTTCTCTACCTTGCCTTTTGCTAAAAAAAGGCCCCACACTTTATTTAGCAGCAAAACTACCACTTTAAATAAGACATAAACAAAATTAAAGGCTGGATTTTGGACCACTAATTGTATTACCTAATTATTATAACATTATTAGAAAAGTAACTCAGCCACATTCAACTGAAACAACAGAAGTGTAAAGAAAGTCAACTTAACCAGTGGTTTCAAAGACTTTTCCTAATATTTATTATACTTTCAAACACACAAAAAAGCTGAAAGAAGTTACAGTTAGCACCCACACCCATCACTTAGATTTTGCAAGTAACATTTTGCTTTCTTTGTTTTATCACACATCTATCCATCTAACCTTCCTACCAGGGTGTCTATGTAATCAAAGGCTCTCAGTAGACCAGATGATTGGAAATGGCATCCACTTTCAGGTAAGTATATTGTCATAGGAATCAAGCCTAATAAAACACTATCGATAACTTGTCCACTGAAACAATTCCAGGACAAGTACCATTAGCTGAACATTATACACTTCAGTACTGACTTGAAAATGTTTCATCTCAAATGTTCTTCTAAGTTCTAAAAATGAACTGTCTGCCCTTTTATGGAGCAATTAAAGGGTATCATTTCTAAATTAGCAAAAAATTTGTTTTAAAACTATAGTATTTTTATTCCATAGAAGAGATCAATGTTTTGGTTTTATTAAATTCTCTAAATTTGGAAACTCATATTTAGTGGTAAAAGCAAAGTCAATGAAGTAAAAACTCAATCTTAGTACCAGAAACATCCAGAACTGTGGTTCTCGACTGGAGGCAGTTTTGTACCATTCTCCCCCTGGGGTCCTTTGGCAATATCTATCAACATTTTTGGTAGTCAGGACTTGAAGGGTGGGAGGGGGAGTCGGTGAACTACGGGCATTTAGTGAGTAGAGGCGAGCAATGTTGCTAAACATCCTACAGTGCACAGGACAGCTCCACACCAGAGAATCTTATGGCCCAAGCAATGCCAGTTGTGCCTAAGTGGAGAACCCTGATCTAGAGTGATGAACAAAGTGGAGGGCTGGAAGAGGCAGGGTATCCTGTTTAAGGAAACCACTACAGAGGAGGAGGGGAGCCTGTGTACGTTAGCTGGATAGAGCCAACCCTTGAGAGCAGAGGTTGACATCCCAAAGAAGGAATAATACCACTTCCTTGCTAGGGCTGGACCAAGGCCTCAAACAGTCTAAAGCCTCCAGATCCAGTAAGCATCAGAAGGTAGTGGCACCTTCAGGCAAACTGGCAAAACTGACACTATTCAAGAGTTGTACAGTTCACCCTTCCCTGCCTAACCCAGCGAGAAAGAAAATCCTGCAACCATGGAAGAGAGTGATCCAGGCAGGGAAAGGAAATATCTCGCTCATCTCAATGCCCCCAATGCCTAGCATAGTGCCTGGCACATAACAGATGTTCAGTAAATGTTACGTACATGGAATGAACTCATTTTAGACTCACCTCTGTTGCTTGCTCTTATATGGCCTTTGTGGCATGTCACTTCACCTCTCTAGTCCTATATCTCAACACGTAAAATGTAGATGGATTGCTCTGGGGATTGATCTGAGGATGTGATAGTATGAGGCACGTGAACCCACTTTGTGAACTCTAAATCAACATACAAATGCAAAGGATGGAAGATTAGAAAGCTACTTCCAGGGTGCCGATTCTCGTATGTATCTAAATATTATTTTAGAGGTTAAGAGTAGTAATTTCCTCACTGACATCATTCTTCTCATTAAAACAGCAATCTAAATTCTATAGGATGCAAACCTATTTTCACTTTAAATGGAAAAACAAAATGTGGCCTATGAAATCTAGTATTTTTCTTGCACTAGGTTTCTTCCAAAAGAGAGGGAGATACTGCTCTCAGCCAAGATCTACAAGTGTCTCAGGAAGGGCTTTGGTACTTAAACTGAGTTTATTAGGAAAATTAATATAAAAGACTACTATTAATTATGCTAATAATGTCATTTATTGAGTTCTACTATAGGCTAAATAATGTACTAAGCACTTTATGTTCATTATTACATTTCTTCTACCCCAAAACTTGACAAGGTAAATACATCAACCTCATGTTGACATGAGGTTGTCAAAGATGACAGAATGGGGATTAGAGAGGTTAAGCAACTTGGGCAACATCACACAGCAAGTAAGCATCAGAGCCAGTGCCGTGTTACGTCTAAAGCCCATGTACTCACTGAATGGCCACTAAAACATGGATGGTGCAGATAGATTCATCTCATTTACTACAAGTCAATTCCATGTCTCTCCATTCATAAGACACCTTTGAATTTCAGGACTTCTCATTTTCGTTCTCCTGAAAACGCAAACAGATTAATTTAACTATGGAAGGAGTATTCCTTTGCTTTTTGCTACTTAAAACTTTCAGACACAGCTGAAACTCTAGCTGTGCTTTGACTACTACCCCTTATCAGCTAATAATACATTATACATGCTGAACCCTAAGAAAAGTGTTCATAAACTCAATTTGTTTTTTTTTTTTCATAAACTCAATTTGAAAAGAAGCTTTCCCCCTTAATGATGTATCTTAACTTAAAAAACAAACATCCATTTTCAGCATACTTACATAAGACACACCAAAATTTGGCTGGGCGTGGTGGCTCATGCCTGTAATCCTAGCACTTTGGGAGGCCAAGGCGGGAGGATCGTTTGAAGCCAGGAGTTCAAGACCAGCTTGAGCAACAGCAAGACCCCACCTATACAAAAACTAGAAAAATTAGCTGGGCGCCATGGTGTGCGCATGTAGTCCCAGCTGCTTGGGAGGCTGAGGCAGGAGGGTCGTTCGAGCCCAGGAGTTTGAGGTTGCTGTGAGCTATGACACCACTGCACTCTAGCCAGGGCAACAGAGCAAGAGCCTGTCTTAAAAACCAAAACAAACCAAAAAAAACCACCAAAATTTATTACCAGGAACTCACACCTCACTTGCCCTTATGGTTTCTGAATGCCCTCCCTTTGAAATCAAAGTAAAGATATTCTCCTAGTAAGCTCTGGGAAATATCATAGTCTGAGAATACTATTTGTGACTTTAGCAACATATGAAGTTAGGAAAAAATTTCAGGTCAGTACCCATCTGTGGGAACCAGACTCCAAGATGACTCGCAGTGACCCAGCCTCCCTTTATTTCACACCTGGTATAGCCCTTCTCACTATACCAGGGTCTGCGTAACCAATTGCATACTGCAGAAGTAATGGGAAGTCACTTCTGAGATTAGGTTATAAAAGACTGTAGCTTCCATCTTGGGCTCTCTTTCTCTCTCTCTCCACCTCTCTCAGATCACTCGCTCAAGGGGAAGCCAATTACCATGTCTTGAGGATGCTGACAGCCCTGTGGAGGGGCCCACACGAGAAGGAACTACAACTCAGCTGGACAGCTTTATGAAGAAATGAGATCTGCCCACAGCCAGATGAGTGAGTTTGGAAGTAGATTCTTCAGCCCCCAAGGAGCCTTGAGAGAACTGCAGCCCCTGCCAACGGTTTGACGATAACCTCATGGGAAGACTGACCCAGAACCACCCAACTAAGTCACTCTCAGACTCCTGATCTTAGGGAACTGTAAGACAATAAATGTTTGTTGTTCACAGCTACTAAGTTTTAGGACAATTTTTTAGTTCAGCAATAGATAATACAGAATCTTTATTAACTCTTTTGTGAAAATAATTCCCTTCTTCCTAGTCCTAAATGGTAGCTTCTAGTTTTAACAAGACAAATCTCTCTGAAATCCCACAATTGGGAGGAAAAAAGCACAGCTTGCCTTCTGACCTGACGGTTTGCTAATTCTTTCATACTCCTAACCACAGAAGACTGTAAATTTAGAATTGAAAGAGTAGTTTATAACTGTTTCAATTATAATAAGGAGGTATAGAATTAGTTTATCACCTATAATCAAAATTTGGTATTAATAAGTTACCAGCTGGGTTTGTTTCTCCCCCATTTAAAATCTTATTAACCAAGTAACTTAGTAAGAGGTATCTTTCGCATCTAATTAATATGTATTTTAAATAAACAAACAGGATAAAGTTTACGGCTTATGTCATCATTCTAAAAACTAAGCGTTTTTTATTTTAGTTTTTTCATTAATAATGCATTTATTTATTATAATAAAAATTAAAAATTGTTTTAGAATTCAAAAAAACAGGAAAAAAGTCACTCCTGGATCCACTGCCCAAAGACATCTCAGCTCTGTTTCTTTTCCACCTTTTTCCTGGGTAGAGGTGGTACATTTATAACCATATGTAATCAGACTTCTGAATCTAGTAGAAAACATGACTGAGGGAGAGGCTATTCAGAGAAATATATCGATTCTGAAATTATTCCTATAAGTAATGAGAATATATAATGAAAGAGTTTGTTTTCCAGTTTCATTCAGATGGTGCCATGAAAGAAGGCAGAGCAATCTCTCCAGTTTGACAGGTTCATTAACGTGACTAATACAATCAAGTTTACTTTGCAAAGGGATGACTTTCCTCAGGACTCTGCCATTGAGCTGAGGGCTGTGCCTTATAGAAGTCCACCCATTCTTTTAAGACTTATGTGTTCTTAGCGTTAATAGCGATTCATCTTCAGGTAGATAAAATGTCTTTTCAAAGTAAATTTTTAAAGAGCATATATTCTAAGACTTGCATATCTGAGAATGTCTTTCTGCCACCTTTCCATATGAAATATATATTTACTACATATAAAATTCAGGGTAAGGAGGGACAGCAACCTTTCTCCCCTCAAAACTCCATAGGAGAATGTAGCCCCTCATCTTTAATACTGTAGGGATGAATGTCAGTCTTATTTTCATCCCTTTTAAGATTTTTCTTTATACCTGCTCCATCATCAATGCGGAATGCAAAAAACATTACCAGGATACATCTAGGTAGGTCTCTTTTTGTTTAATCTTTTCCCTTTAATCTTTAGAATTAATTTTTTCAACTCAGGAATATTTTTTTCTCTTCAACTGTATCTTTTAAATTATTCTTTTCCAGTGCTTTGGTTTCTTCCTTGAAAATATTTACACACAGACTGGGCCTCTATCCTCTCTCCTCCAGACCTGATTTTCTCTTTTCCCTCTGCATTTCGGGAGGCCTTCCAAAGTTTTCCACATCATCAACTCAGTTTTCTGCAGAGTAAATGGTCCTTCATTTTAATATTCCAAATACATTTTAAATTTCCCTACAATTCTTCCTCCCAAACTATTGGGTTTTCAAATAGCCATCTTTCTCTTTTGACTTACATTGCTCCTATTTCAAAAGTATTCTTGTATCCTGATGAAGATTTTCTAAAATGTTCTGGCTCCCACTGGCAATCATCTTCAAAGATTTGTTCTTCCTCTGAACTTTCCTTATTCTGCAGAATTTGTTCAAAGGCTTCTTTTTGGTATTTGCCAACAGAAAGGGTGCACAGATTACCCTGGTCCCATTCTCTATTCCCGTGGACCTGGGTAACATGCTCTTCCCAGATCTATAATTGGCCAAGAGGCTATGCTGCAGAGCCGCTAGCCTAATTCCCAGTGTAACTGGTAGGCTTTTAACTCACACAGCTATGCTGGTCTAAGACAGGGTCTTCTTCTAAGCCTCGCTGCCTGATTCTGGCCCCATTCGAAGAGTCTGCAGTAAATGGAGGTGGATAAAATACTACAAAGAGGGCTTTTTTCTTTTCTGCCCATGTTGACAGAAATCTTTATTCTTAGAGACTATACTTTCCAGGATTCAATACCCTGTGACTGCCTCCTACTCCAAACACAAATACACACAGAGAAAATACTCAGCTGCCCTATCCAAGTATATTCTGGGAGTTACAGCCTCCAAATAGAAACTGAAAGATACTGATTGAGAAGCAAAGGATGAAACAACACTCTGCCTCAAACTGCAGCTGTTCAATTTTCTGACTGAAACAGATCATGCACTTCTGAACCAAGAACTGACTACAGAGAAAGGATGCAGGGTCTTGCCATCTACCTTCTGGGCAGGCTTAGCACTGTTAATATGGGCCTGCAGTCGCACTTCTCAATGCAGTTCCATCGGCTTTATACTATCAAGAAATCTTGGCACTAGGCCAAATGTAAGTTTCTGGTGATGTGAGTCTGCAATGTTTTATGTTTGGATAACTATTTCAGTGGGCAGTGGAGGCTGCTTGTCAGACGTCTTTTAAAATAAGTTACAGAGGTGGGAGGCAGGTTGTGACTGAAAAGAATCAGAGAATCTCAGTGTTGCAAGGGACCCTGGAAGTCTTTCAGCCCAACCTTCTCAACTCCACAGTAACTCAGTAAGTGCTCATGAAGCTCAAGCTTGAATGCCTCCAGTGATCTAGAACTCACTACCTGGTGAAACAATTCACTTCATTTTCACAGAGTTCTAACTTTTAAAATGTTGTATTTCATACTGAGGCAACATTAAATGCTCTGTACTTTCTATCCCTGAGTCCTAGTTCCTTCTTTGGAGCTACACAGAATAATCCTAACATTTCTTTCAAGACACAGAACTTCAAATACAACAATATCATATCTACTTCCAAGCTGTGCTTTTTAGTGTTCCAAAGGATATACTAGTAGAACTTTAAATAAATCTATATAAGCATAGTATGCTAGCTATTCAATACTCTCAAATGCAATACTACCAACTGCAACAACAGTAAGTATAATCTTGGTCAGCATTCTTATTTACAAAATAGAAAACAGAACATTCCCACTCTCCCAAATATATTCCTTTCCACAGCTTCAGTAACCCCTGATTAATGACCTCCACTTGCAAAGGAGGCTACTTACCTTAACCATGAAATAATGAATGCTATTGATCCGACAAGCTACTGCTATAGAGTGTTATTGATCACCCAATCTTTGGTTAAAATGGTGCTCATTTAGCAATTTCACTGTCACACACACCTGGAGCAAAGCACGCTCATAATTAAAGAGTTTGGGGGAGTTAAAGTGAGAGGTGATGGACAGAGATCTCAGCTTTCTCCCATTTATTCTTGTTTCTGAGCTATTGTTTGTGTCAGAAGGGATATTGATTTTCTATAAAAATAAGAAAACAAGAGGTACCAAGGGGCCGCAGAAGGTCAGCTTGGGCTAGAGAAGGAGGGGGGAGGTTTAGCACTCTATCTCTGTCACTTGCCTTCCAAGAGAACAGAATATTTTCTTTCCTGTGAGATCGGCCTCTAATACATCACCTTAGGAAGGCTCCTGAATGTGACTTCAGGCCATCATCAACCAATTCACTTACAAAAGAAAAAAAGCTAAACGATATTCAAGAGGAACAAACAAATGATATGTTAGTGAAGACAAAGCAAAATTAAGCTATGATCACATAAGAGCTAATAGCTATTAAGAGCTGCTATAAATTAGCTGGGTGTGGTGGCACGTGCCTATAGTCCCAGCCGCTTGGGAGACTGAGGTAGGAGGATCACTTGAGCCCAGGAGTTTGAGGTTGCAATGAGCTAAGACCATGCCAATGCTATAGACAATCTGAATAAAGACCAGTAGAAAGTAATTTTACAAGAGTTGTTCTATATTAGAATATTCACAAACACATATACACAGAAAAATATTAGAATAATAGTTTGATCTTTATGCAGGCATAAAAAACCTATTATATCGTAACCACTTTCAGTTCCTCAGACCTCATAAGGGATTGGTTGGTACAGCATTGAAGAAAGATCAGAATGAGAAAAGCAAGCAAATACTGGTGAAGCTTAAAATTACTCCACATTTAGTTAGCAAAAGTGAACTTAAGGAAACTAAAAATAATGCTGATTGAGACATACATTTTCAAATCTTAAACATCTAACGCATATTTTTTTAAAAACTCTATCCATTGACTAGGCTAAGCTAAGCTTAATGATCAACTTCATCTTAAAAGTTGTGCATGGTGGATCATTACTCTGCCAACCCTCAACACCACTGATAAAAAGTAAATTCTACACTTTGATCTGTATATGAATAAACAGTGGCACATCCAAGCAAGTTTATGAAAGAATAACCAGGAGGACTCTTGAAAGTATTTCTTCAAATGCAGAAAAAAAAGTAGGAAAATATTGACAGAATCAACTCACCAACACAGCAAAATAGCCAAATCATAAACTACTACATACTTATACTCTAATGCTAACCCTATTTATAAGGTATGCTTAATAATCGAGGGCAGCTTGAAAATTAAAAGATTTTTGTTCCACTTTATTGTTGAGGAGAGGCTGAACACAATATGCAGTCAAAGAATAAGTAAGAATCACCCTCTTTCTGCATAAAATGGATTTGGGGGAAAAAGTACAAAGCACTTCTGTTTGTAACTACAGATGTATCGAGACAAGTCAAGGGGAATTTTGGACTCCTAAATAATTAGAAGATTTTAAGGAAGAATTTTTCTCATTCCATGTGTGCTACTACTCCACCCATTATTCCTTTAAACTGCAGGGCCTTTGGGCATCCACATTATTGAAAGAACTGTGAAAGGACGTGCCAGGGCGATAGCCCAAATGGAGGAATGAGGTCTCCTCAATTTGAAAAAAGTAAGCATTTCATAAGAATTCCTGTCTACTTCAACTTATCCAGACTCTCAGATAACTAGAATTTATATTATCGCAACCTGACCACACATGCAATAGATGTGTCTGGGGTAAGAAGGACCAGGAAAGACTGAAGCACCTCACTGTCAGATGACAGGCTGTATTTGGGGCCACACTCATGCTGTTATCTTAGAGCAGAGTTAACAATTTCCCACACACACAATTGTGTCATAGTTTAACAAGAAATTCTGGGGAAAAAACAAACACAAGCTATCATTCCAAAAAGCTATTTTTAAAATCACCATTCTCAAAAGTAAGAAGATTTCTATTTGGTATTTATGCTCAATATTAAAACAAACGTGAATGCCTCAATAGAGGGCTTTAATAGTGTGAAAGCCCACAAGTTGACTAAACATTTCTTGTTTGATTAAAAATAGTATGATGGGGAAAAAATATCTTTATAATCCAAAATAAACACATAAATTGGGTAAATAGGCCTTAGAAGGAATTAGCCATTAAAGGAAAATCAGGAAAGCCAAATTAGGAGCCTACCTTGTTGGGCACACTGGCAAATATAAAATTAGTAAGAAAAAGCTTAAAAGCTGGATTAAAAACCATCCATGAAAGGTACAGGCATACAGACCTAAACAGCTTTTCCTGTCACTGACACAGCCTCACTTCAGAGTTCTTAAGATTTATGTCTTTGTTTTTAAGACAAACTTCAAAAAGGTCACATGTTCTTCAGTTGTGAAAGTTAAGCTGAGACACAAAAGGGTCATGGAAAAGGCAAACTCAAAAGGCAGCAAAACATGATGGATAAGAATGAGCTTTGGAATCAGCTTTGATTCCCAATGTTGGCACTGGGTGACCTTAGGCAAATTATCGAAACTCTCATAACCTCAGTTTCCTCTTCTATAAAACACAAACAGTGGTACCTACAGTGGAACTGTGAACATTAAATGTGAGTATGTGTTAAGCCTTTGCAGTACAGTGCTTGGCTTGGCACACAGTGCTTACTTAATAAATGTTAACTAATATTAGCAATAATAGAATACAACGATTCTCAACAGAGAGTACTCAACCCACCTAGAAAGCACCCCTGGAGGCATTTGGGTTGATACAATGAAAAGGGGGTGGGAACAGTGCAGAGATGCTAAACATCCTGCAATGCACCACAAAGAATTATCCCATCCAAAACACCAACAGCATCCTCATGAAAAAACATATGTAATAGATTAATATTAATAACATTAAAGTATCAAGCTGGGGGGTATCAATGTTCCTAGGACTATCTAAGAGGTAAAAAATAAAAAGTTACCAAAACTACATTGACATTTTAAACATGCACTCATTAAAGATAAATTTTCTTGGTCAATCACATTTGGTCTAAGACTAATGGGACTCAGTATGTTAGTTTCAAAGCCCAACATGTGTTTGGACAACTTGAATGTCAGCCATAAAAAATAAACTCGATATAGTCAAACTGCAAGTAGCAGAGAACAGAATTACAGCCAAAAAATATCTAAAGCCATGATTCTTAATGGAGACAGCTTACCAGTAACATTTACAAATTCCACATATATATACACCAGCCTCTGCTAAGACCCTCGTTCTAAAGAATAGTATCTTTGTATGAACTATATGGCACAAACAGCAGCAAACAGTTTTTCAAAATCAGACTCTTGGTTTTAGAAACAAATGTGTTTCTATTACATCTAGCCTTCTTGACAGAGGGAACAGATTCATGACAGTATTTTAAAGAGCTAGAGATAAACTAATGACTGATGAAAGAAAAGCTACAAAGTCAATATTAGAGTGGCTGATGAAAGAAAGTAGAACTTATCAAGACTGGGTTTGCACTTTGGGTAAAATAACCAGGAAAATCTTTGACTTAGTAAGGGAGATCTCACCATTCTGACATGTTTTCATCAGAGCCCTGTTTTTGTTCATCTGCTTCACACTCCATCCTTTCTTTCCTTCCCGTTTTGCCTAGGAAAGTCCTATTTTCTGCTGATTCACACAAACCATGGCCTGATGAGGTCCAGGGAGTATTCTCCTTCCAGCGGGACAGACGCTGCTTCTTAGCAGACTTGAACCTGCAGCCTCTCTCATAGCTCCAATCTGATACCTTCAGCTTCTGCTGAAGGCTGGCAGCCACCTCTGATGTCACTCGCTTCACCTTCCTCCGGCGCCTAAGTGGCCGACAAGGTGCATTTTCAGTAAAGGAGTCAGATTCATGCCAAGAATGTTGCTTACTCTTAACAATAGCATTGAGAGCTGGGTGCCGTTTGGCTACCATTGTGTCATCCGAGTCACTAAAATTGGTGACCAGAGCCACTTCTCGACAGTCCTTAGTGGCCTCATCCAGACTTGATTCAGAGGCCTCACTGTAGCAGCAGGTATGCTCTGCCAGGTGAGTGAAGTCAGAACGACGCTTCCGGCCTCGGCGTTTCCGAAGCTGCCGCCTCTGTTGCCGAGGGCTCAGGGCCATCTCCTCCCACAGCTCACCAAGCTTATTCTGCTCAGATGTCTGCTCCAAGGCTGAGGCTAAGTCATGTACCAGCTCATCCATGAGGCCACATCTGCCAAAAGGAAGTTTGAAAAAAAAAAAAAAAGAAAAGAAAAAGAAAGCCTGAATAGGATCTGTGGTTTTAGAATAATTTTATCGAATAGATCATGGTACTCAAAGAGTCTTGCCTGTCTACAGAAAATAAAGTCGCCTTTCATCTGACTACACTTAGACTCTGTTTCTACCATCTATGCTTCCTTAAGCCACTAAAAATAGGTGTTCGGCCCTCGTTAAATGCCTAGAGTCAACATGGTCTTAAGCACAAAAACTCAAACACTCAGTAGATGACAACTGGGATATTAGCAAAAATAAGCAAACTCAGGGGACTAGATCCTTCTCTCTTTTCCCCAATTAGCTTGTCACTAAATCACCCTAATGATGAGATTCAAAAAGATTAGAGAATGTCTCATCGGACAGGAGCAAAAAAACCATAACTTCAAAATCACAGCAGAGTTGGGGAAACACAGGGTAGGATCCAGTCTCATCGAGGTATTGAGAATGGATGAAAAACTGTTCTTTGGTCTGGGGGCACTGCTGACAACGCCTGTAACAGAGAACAGAACAACTTAGTGACACACTTTAAGGAAGACTGCTTACAAGCTTAGCCATTTAGGAATTTATAGTGACCCAGGTTTGCACTCAGAATGAAAAAAAGAGACTAAGTTTGCACCCATTCTGGTACTAACTACCAACTGGAAGCTACCAGGTATAGAACTTTATAGAGTATATCATATATTTTTGAATAATTAACAACCTTTAAGCTCCTCTCCCATCCTTCAGTAAGTAATGTGATCATGCTAATTCTGTGCTTTAGTGCCATAAATCACAGAAAAATAGGATATAACAGCAGCAGAAATGACAGAGATGGGGTAGAGTCTCTAAGATTTCCAGCAAACTGCTTTCCAAAATTTCCTATTTTTCTACTCATGTTTTTCAAACCATCACACTTCAGGGTCACTTCAGAGGCCAATCTTCCAAGGGATGAGAGTAGTAGGAGTAATTTTCAAAATTCTCTTTTAAAGGGAAGTGTCTAATATAATTTGTACAACACCTAATTAAATTAGCACTTTTTCTCTTGCCCTTGTTAAACCCTAAGTATTTCAAGACCATAATTAGAGTTTAAAACTCTATGTGGCGCCACTCTCAGACCACATTGCCGCTCATGCAGTTTTCATTTTGCAGAGGGCTTTCTAAAACCTATTTTCATGCTGTGCCTATGCCAATGAACTCAAAGACAGCAAAATTCTTCTGGCTTATCTGCCACATCTGTGGAAGCAATGGTGACACCTACTTCCAAAACTGCCACCTAAACAAAACTTCTCAAAGTGTCAAAAGGCACACAAGTTCCCTTTAAGCAGTAAAAAGTGATTTAAAACACCATGACTGAGGTCTAAAAGACAACTGTCCCTAAGACCAAAACACATAAAGTGGGAAGAGCACAACTCAATCTACTTCCTTAATAAATAACTACTGCTTGAAAAACTCAGGCAGAACAGCACAAACTTTAAAGTGGAATGAAGTTACCAAACAACTTGTAATCGAACGCCTGTGCAGAATCCTTTCCTGTCTCAAAGGCTGCAATTCAAACAGTAGGTGATAGAAGAACCCCAGTTTCGGGTGCACACTCCTAAAGGACTCGGGGTCCAGGCACGCACCCGGGTAGGGGTAAGGCTGTCTGAGTCACGCACAGGAAGCTGGTGGGCAGCGAGAGGCAAGCTCAGGGTTGAGGAGGGGACGGAGTAAGGAGGTGGTGGAAGCAGGAGGCAGCTTCTCCTCTGGGCTCGCCAGGGGCAGGGGGTCAGCCTTTCTAGGGCAGAAACTGCCAAAAAGCAAGTCCTGGCGACTGAGCTCCCTCGGTGATCAGCAGTCGCAACATGGCCACATACGTGAGAAAAACCGTGTTTCAAAGGACTCTCCACCACTCCCCAGCCCGTCCCCCACGGCTAAAATGATCATGGCTCAGGACACCAAGCCCTCACACTGTCTCCAGCCAAAGAGAGGCAGAAAGAAGAGAGAGGAAGGGGCTGTCGCCCCAGAGACTGCCCGGCCCTCATCCCCCGGGATGGGGGCACGGGCCCTGAAAAGCAAGGCCCGACCACCCTCGCCGCTCCCGTCGGCTGCCGCGGCCCCAAGACACCCTTAGCCGCTCATCCGCGGCCCGGAGCCCCAGTCTCCTCTAACACAGGCCCCCTGGATCCCAACCCTCTCAACCCACTCCTCCCCCTCACCAGCTGCCGCAGCCACCTCCGACGGCCGCCGCTTTTTGGGTCGAGGCTCCCCGCCAGGGTTTCCCTCTCCGACCTCATTTCCGGTCTGGGCCGGAGAGGTGGGGCGGTGGAGTAGGCGGGGCTGACTGCGCAAGAGGGCCCGCCCCGCCCCGGCGCTTCCGCCCCGCGGCCGCTCCCACTTCCGCCCGCCGTGGGTGGGGCCCCGGAGAAGCCTGGCAATGGGGAAGGAGGCTAGGAAGCCGGGCGAATAGAGGCGGGCCGGCTGAGGAGCCCTTCTGAGGCGATCCTGGGGGAAAAGACCTCGCACGCCGGCTTCACCTCCCTTGTTGGCATCAAGAAATTGGGCCCTGGGGAGGGGCGTCAGCTTCACCCTTGCTTTCTGGCCTACTTTTATAAAGGGTGTGTGAAGTTGAGGAGAAATGGATCTTAATGACATCTCGTAACCACAAGAGTTGGTACATCCTTTGGGAGGGGCAGTTTTAAATTGAGTTACTCAGAACATTAAAAATACACGTCTTGAGCAATAAGACAAGTAAAGTAGTATTGGAATATAATTCAGAATATAAAAGAAATATTTGTGAGCCCATATTAATATAAATAAGTGATTGAATAAATTAATAAATGAAGAAGAAATAAATCTCCCACAAAAGAATCCCAAATAATTTATGTAAAATCTCCACCCTGGAGCATAACTCCCAAGTGTAGGCTGTGCGCAATGACTTCCTTCCAAAGAGGACAGTATTAAAAGGGGAGAAAAATGAGTAACTTCATAGTGCAGAAACCTGGCAAACACTGCTTCAGCCAGTGATCAAGGTTAACATCAACAGTGATAAATCGTGTCGGTGGTATGTGGACTTGATATATGATGTGAATGATATTTTATGGTACTTTCCTTCCAAATACGTAACCCCGGTCCAACTGTAAGAAAAAAATCAAACCCCAATTGAGGGGCGTTCTACAGAATATGTGCCAATATTCCTCAAAATTAAGGTCATCAAAGACTAGGAAGGTCTAAGAAACTGTCACAGCAGAGAGGAGCCTAAGGAGACATGACAACTAGATGTAACATGGTGGGATACTGGAAGAGAAAAAGGACATTAGATAAAAACTAAAGAAATCTGGATAAAGTATGAACTTTAGTTAATAATGATGTATCAATATTGGTTGATTAATTGTGACAAGTGTGCTATACTAGCATAAGATGTGAACAAAAGAAGACATTGGGTGTGGACTATACAGAAACTATAGTATGTTTGTAATTTTTCTCTAAACCTAAAACTATTTTAAAATTAAAAGTTTATTTAAAATGAACATACCTTTTGACCTAGAAATTCTGCCCCTAAGAATTTTATTTTAAGGAAAAATTGGAAAAGGGCACGAAAATGTTAAATACAGGTAAATGCATCTCTGCAGCATTTCTGAGAGAGAGATGAGACTAGGGAAAAAGCTGGAAATCCTACAGGCTTAGTTAACTAAATTATGGTACATCTATGGATGGAATACCTTGCAACCTTTTTAAACTGATGTTGTGAAAGAATATTTAATGACATGAAAAGTCATCGATTTATGATTGTGTATATTTCTGCATGACTGTTATACATCAATAAAAAGGTTACTCTAAAAATGTAGAGTATGATTCATGTATAAAGGAAACTAAATCAATACTTGCATAGGAATGTGATCAAAATGATAGACTACATGACATCCAAAATAGTTCCTTTATAAATGACTATATCTCCTACCCGTTGTTTTTGTGCAGTTTCAGAATTTTCTATAGGTGAAATTTATTTTATAAAGAGTCAAGGGAGGAGACAAAGATGGCTGAGGTTTTGAGCCAAGGTGACTAAGAGAACAGTCAGTGCCATCCTCGCAGCTAGAGAAGTTAAGAAGAGAAACAGGTTTGGTGGGAAGTGATTAATTCCGTTTTGGGCATGCTGAATTTGTGATTCCCACAGGACAGAAATACGGAAATATTCAACAGGTGTCCACAGCCATCATCCCTCTTTTCTACTTAAGTGAAAATTCTCTCCCACAAATCATATCTGTTTTCATGGTGTCAGTTACCTGCATCAGCACTAAAAGCTCCCAAATTTCTTGAAATCCAGCTTAGATTTTCAGCTTTCTGCTAGATATCTCCACTTGTCTACTCGACCGGCATCTCCAATTTAAGATGTCAAAATAAAGCTTAATTTCTTCCATCGTTCTATCAAATTCTGCCCTTTTACTGTTCCCTGATTGGGAAATGTCGCCACCACCACGCAGTCACCCAGATAAGAAGCTTCAAAACCATTTTTAGTTCCTGCTTCTTCCTTATACCCCCTTATCTAGTTAAATGCTAAGTCTCATGGATTGCACTCCTGCAGTAGTCTTGCATCCATCCTCTCTCAGAGTTTGTTTTCACTCTGCCATTGGCCTCATCTGCACAGGCAACCACTCTTCTGATGAGGTAGCAGCTGCCTTACTGGTCTTTTCACTTGCAGTCTCTCCACCCAAAAAAGTCATTCTCTACATGGGCACCAGAGTGAGGTTCCTAAACACAATTTGGATCCTGTCACTTCATCCATCTTCCACTACGTCCTGCATCATGCTTGAGCACACCATACCACTTGCTGGTTCTTGTACACCCCTGGGATTCGGGGTGATTTAAAGGCTTAATGTCAATGTGACCTCAGTAAGGATTCAAAAAAGACTTCCCCTTGCTTGCCCACTCCTTTGGCGCTCTCTCAGCACTTTCCAGTATCTTTATTGCAGCTCTTTCTTCATTCAGCCTGAATTAGAGCCAATTCTGGGAGAGTTTGTCTCCCCAGCTAAATCACTTTCAACAAAACATTTACCAAGCACCTACAAGTATACACACACACATGCATGCACATATATGTAACTGTGTATATATAATATACACAGTTGCACATATATAATACTGTTTTATGTGTCTGTATACTTGTATATGTTTTATATATATGTGTATATATATATACACACACAATACATATAAATGTGTGAACAAAAACGAAGCCTGCTCCCTTGCCCTGAAGACCTTGTCCTATTCATTCTATCCTCATCAATGTCTAGCACAGTGCTTTGCACATGGTAGGTGTTCAATAGCTATTGTTGATTAAAAATTAAATAAATACTTGTTTACTAAAAGCTGGATCATGAAATTATAAGCGCTTGTCTCGGCAGGGCGCGGTGGCTCACGCCTGTAATCCTAGCACTCTGGGAGGCGGAGGCGGGAGGATCTCCTGAGCTCAGGAGTTCGAGACCAGCCTGAGCAAGAGCGAGACCCTGTCTATATTAAAAATAAAAAAAAAATAGCTGGGCATGGTGGCGCTCCTCTATAGTCCCAGCCACTTGGGAGGCTGAGGCAGGAGGATTGCTTGAGCCCAGGAGTTTGAGGTTGCTATGAGCTAGGCTGACAACAGGGCATTCTGGCCCCAGTGACAAAACAAGACTCTGTCTCAAAAAAAGGAAAAGAGGGACAAATCACCTATGGTCTGGCTGGGCTGGTGGCAGTGGTGGTGGGGACCACAGTTGTTTAAAATATTTACATTCAATATGAATATGGCGAGTATATTACTTTGCTCAAGTTACCATACAATGTACCCCAGACTGGGTGGTTTAAAGAGCAGAAATTTATTTTCCCATCATTCTGGAGGCTAGAAGTCTGAGATCAAGGTGTTAGCAAGTTTGGTTTCTTCTGAGGCCTCTCTTCTTGGCTTGTGTCTTCACGTAATCTTCCCTCTGTGGGTATCTATGTCTACATTTCCTGTGACCAGTCATGTTGGATTAGGGCCCATCCTAATGACTTCACTTTAACTTAATGACCTCTTTAAAGACTCTATGTCCAAATACAGTCACATTCTGAGATACTGGATATTAGGACTCCAATATATTAATTTTAAAGGGATACAACTCAGTCCATAATAGTTCAGTTTAAATCTACCATCATGCTATTTATTTTCTATTTGTCCCATGTGTTCTTTGTTCCTTTTCATCTCTTTTTTCCCCTCTTATGGATTAATCATTTTTATGATTTTATTTGTCTCCTTTATTAGTTTACTAGGTATATCTCTATTTTATATTTTTAGTGGTTGCTTTAGGGTTTATAATATACATTTTTAACTTAGTCTGCTTTTGAGTAATAACATACCTCTTCATGCCTAGTATAAAAGCTTACCACAGTATACTACCATTTCCTCTCTCCCTACCTTTGTACTATTGTTGTACAGGGGAGAAAGGATTTCCCACGCATTGCAAAGTTCACTGTTAAGGAACCTATAATAAAAGACAGATTAATTAGAGAAAAGCATACAAATTTATTTAAAATAAGTTTTACATAACACAGGAGCATTCATAAATGAAGATTCCAGGACACAGGGATATCTGTGTTTTTATGGACAGTAATGCAGAAGCTTGATTGGAAGACTAAAGTGTATGACCCAATGGTAATAAACTGGGGGGAACTTAGCAAGGATTTTTTGTTGAGGGTCTTACACCCTATTTTCATTCCTTTTTTTTTTTTTTTGAGACAGGGACTTGCTCTGTTGTCCAAGCTGGAGCGCGGTGCTGTGACCATAGCTCACTGTAGCCTCAAACTGGGCTCAAAAGATCCTCCCACCTCAGCCTTCCAAGTAGGTGGGACTACAGATGCATGCCATAGCACCCAACTAATTTTTCTTTCTTTTTTTTTTTCTTTATTAGAGGTTGGGTCTTGCTATGTTGCCCAGGCTAGTCTCAAACTCTTGGCCTCAAGCAATTCTCCTATCTCAACCTCCCAAAGTGCTTGGATTACAGATGTGAGCCACCATGCCTAGCCTTATGACCTATTTTCAAGGAAAGATCAGCTGGGTTTTATGGCTCATTTCAGAGAAGAAAAGGTGAGAGGAATAATTTCTAGTTTCTATGGCCTGCTTCTGCTCTTTGCTCTATGACAAAGGTGCTATATTTTGGGGTTGCATGTCCTAAGTCCCATCAGTTAGTATACATTTTACTTTTATATATGACAGAAATCCTATAATACATTTTTACTGCTTTTAAACAGTCTATTATTACTTAAAGACATTTTTTTTTAAAAAAAGAAAAAGATTTTGTATAGTTTCACAAATCCACTTTTGGTATTTTTCATTCTGTTGTGTAGCTCCAGATCTCCATGTGGTATAATTTTCCTCCTGTCTGAAATATTTTCTTTAACATTTCTTGTAGTTCCTGTGTGTTTGTGATGATTCTTTCAGCTTTGGTTTCCCTGAAAAAGTCCTTATATTGTCTTCACTTTTTTTTTTTTTTAAACAAAGTCTCACTCTGTCACCCTGGCTAGAGTGTAGTGGCATCATCATAGCTCACTACAACTTCAAATTCCTGGGTTCAAGTGATCCTTCTGCCTCAGCCTCCTGAGTACCTGGGACTACAGGCATGTGCCATCATGCCAGCTAATTTTTCTATTTTTTGTAGAAACAGGGTTTCGCTCTTTCTCAGGCTGGTCTCAAACCCCTGACCTCAAATGATCCTCTCACCTCAGCTTCCCAGAGTGTTAGGATTATAGGCGTGAGCCACCACCCCAACCTGTCTTCATTTTTGAAAGACGTCTTTGCTGGGTATAGAATTCTAGGTTGACAATGTTTTTCTTTCAGTAACAGCATGTGTCCATCACATAATGATGTTTTAGTCCACAAAGGACTGCATAGACAATAGTGGTCCCATAAGATTATAATACTGTATTTTTATTGTTCCTTTTCTATTTATCATTTAGACACAGTTAGATATGCAAATACTTACTGTTGTGTTACAATTGCCTGCAGCATTCAGTATGGTAACATGCCGTACAGGTTTGTAGCCTAGGAGCAAAAAGCTGTCCCATATAGCCTAGGTATGTAGTAGCCTATACTGTAATAGTTTTGTGTAAGTACACTCTGTGATTATCACACAATAACAAAATCACCTAATGCCAAATTTCTCAGAATGTATCCTCATCATTAAGCAACTCATGACTGTATTTTTAAGATGTCACTCCACTGACTTCTGGCTCCCATTATTACAAACAGTAAGTCTGTTGTCCTACTTAACTGTTTTCCTCTCTATGTAACGTGTCTTTATGCTCTTGCTCCTGTTAAGATTTCCCCTTTATCACCAGCTTTAAGCAATTTGATTATGATGTCTTCGTGTCATTTTCATCATGTTTCTTATCCTTGGGAATCATTGAGCTCTTTGAATCTGTGGGTTTATAGTTTTCATTGAATTTGGAAAACTTTTGGCTATTATCTCTTAAAATATTTGTCTCTTTTCAATTCCCATCTACAGGCATGCCTTGTTTTATTGCACTTCATTGATTGTGCTTCACAGATATTGTGTTTTTTATGAATTGAAGGTTTGCGGCAACCCTGCAAGGAACAAGTCTATTGGCACCATTTTCCAACAGCATGTGCTCATTTTGTGTCTCTGTCTCACATTTTGGTAATTTTCACAATTTTGCAAATTTTTCATTATTATTATATCTGTCAGGGTAATCTGTGATCACTGATTTTTGATGTGACCATTGTAATTGTTTTGGAGGTACCATGAATTGTGCCCATATAAGATAGTGAACTTAATCTATAAATGTTGTGTGTGTTCTGACTGTTCCACCAACTGGCCTTTC
This sequence comes from Propithecus coquereli, assembly GCF_000956105.1. Taxonomy (NCBI): domain Eukaryota; kingdom Metazoa; phylum Chordata; class Mammalia; order Primates; family Indriidae; genus Propithecus; species Propithecus coquereli. Next base: position 16,079,736 of record NW_012150840.1, on the reverse strand, counting down.
CCCTGTCTCTCTCTCTCTTCTCAGGCCTCCCTATTCCCAGAGACACAACAATATTGAAATTAGGCCAATTAATAACCCTACAATGGCTTCTAAGTATTCGAGTGAAAGGAAGAGTCACATGTCTCTCACTTTAAATCAAAAACCTAGAAATGATTTAACCTTGGTGAGAAAGACATGTCAAAAGCCCAGATAGGCTAAAAGCTAGGCTTCTTGCATCAGACAGTTAGCCAACTTATGAATGAAAAGGAAAAGTTCTTGAAGGAAATTAAAAGTTAATTAAAATTAATATATGTTCCAATGAACATATATTAATAAATGATAAGAAAGCAAAACAGCCTTGTTGCTGATAGGGAGAAAGTTTGAGTGGTCCAGATAGAAGATCAAACCAGTCCCAACATTCCCTTAAGCCAAAGCCTAATCCTGAGCAAGTCTCTAACTCTTTTCAAGTCTGTGAAATCTGAGAGAAATGAGGAAGCTGCAGAACAAAAGTTAGAAGCTAGCAAGGTTTGTTTATGAGGTTTAGGGAAAGAAGCCATCTCCAGAACATAAAAGTACAAAGTGAAGTCGCAAATGCTGTTATGGAAGCTGCAACAAGTTATCCAGAAGATCTAGCTAGGATAATCGATGAAGGTGAATATACTAAACAACAAATTTTCAGTGTAGACAAGACAGCCTTATATCGGAAGAAGATGCCATTGAGGACTTTCATAGCTTGAGAAGAGGAGTCAATACCTGGCTTCAAAGCTTCAAAAGACAGACAGACTGGTTAGGGTCTCATGCAGCTGGTGACTTTAAGTTGAAGCCAATGCTCATTTACAATCTCCCAAATCCTACAACCTTAAAAATGAAGGGTTCTTAATTGTGGCTAAATCAACTCTGCCTATGCTCTATAAATGGAACAACAAAGCCTGGATGACACAACATCTGTTTACAGCATGGTATACTGAATATTTTAAGCCCACTGTTGAGACCTACTGCTGAGAAAAAAAGATTCCTTTAAAAATATTAATGCTCATTGATGATGCACCTGGTCACCCAAGAGCTTTGATGGAGATGTACAAGGATATTAATGTTGTTTACATGCCTGCTAACATAACATCTATTCTATAGCCCATGGATCAAGGAGTAATTTCAACTTTCAAGTCTTATTATTTAAGAAATACATTTCATAAGTCTATGGTTGCCATAGATAGTGATTCCTCTGATGGATCTGGGCAAAGTAAATTGAAGATCTGGAAAGGATTCAGCATTCTAGATAACACTAAGAACATTTGTAATTCATGGGAAGGGGGTCAAAATAGCAACATTGGGCTGGGCATGGTGGCTCATGCCTGTAATCCTAGCACTCCCAAGGCAGGAGAATTGCTTGAGGCTAGGAGTTCAAAATCAGCTTGAGCAAGCACAAGGCCCCATCTCTACTAAAAACAGAAAAATTAGCCGGGCATGGTGGCGGTTGCCTATAGTGTGGAGGCACCAGCTGACTGCATCTGGTAGTCTGCAGTCAGCTGGGGGAGGGATATTCTAGACCGTCCCTGTGTAGGACAACTTGACCTCTTCCCCACATCTCCCATATGCCTCCAGCAGGCTGGCACAGTCATGCTCTCATGACCAGAGGCCTGCCCTAGCATAGCATGTTCTCATAACCATTGTAGGATTCTGAAAGGAGGCAGAAACACACAGCACTATTCAAGCCTCTGCTTGAATCAATCGTGTAACTGACACATTGGCTAAAGCAAGTCATGTGGCCAAGCCCAGAGTCAGTCTGGAAAGGCACTAACAACGGGTGTAGATGCAGGGAGGCATGAAAAACCAGGAACAGTAATGCAATCAGTCTACCCTACCTATGCAGTAGGTGTTGGTTTTATCATCATCCCCATTTACAGATAGGAAACTAAGGCACAGAGAAGTTAAGTATCTCACCTAAGGTCCCAGCTAAGGTGTGGTAGAGTTTGGCTTTGAACCCAGGTGCTTTGGCTGTGGAGACCCCGTGCTCAAGCTCAGTAGCTACTGCCCTCTGGGGAAAGGCCCAGGGCTTTCTTGGACTCTCCACCCTATCCAGAAAATGGGTCAGTCATCAGCCTTCTCGTGGAGCCCTCCAGGGAGGACGAGCTCATCACGTCCCCAGCTCAGCCACTGCCCTCGGAGATGACAGCCAAAGACCTCCAAGCTCTGGCTGCCAGCGGTCACGGGAGGCCCCCACCAGTCCCTATTTCCCAGCCTCAAGTGCCTGCGGCCGCACAGCGAAGCCTTTCAGGGGTTAAAGGCAAGGAAGAGAGAAACAAAAGAAGGAATAAAGTCAAGAAATGTGCCATGAAGCTTCTTGCAGCGCAAAGCAGAGAAAGTCATTTCCAACTTCTTTCATCTCGTAGATGAAGCCACTAAATAAAGGGGCAAAGCGGCGCACACAAGGGCTTTTAATCTGTCTCATCTCCTTCATAATAACTGCAAATTTTCCCTGGGCCCCTGGGAGTGCGCCTCTTCCCTGCGCTCGGCCTTATCTCCCCCTCCACATTTCGCGCGCTCTGCCCGGGCCGTCCCGGCGAGGCCTGGGGGAGCCGGCGCTCCCCGCCTCATTGTTCCGGCCGGCCCCGGGCCCGGAGGAGGGATGAAGGCCAGTCAAAGGGAAGCGGGCTCGCCGCGGCTTCATTAACGGCGGCCTTTCAGCGGCGCGCGTATCAGAGCCGGGCCTTTTCAGAGGCGCTAATTAGCAA
>NW_012150840.1:16052707-16076292 GCF_000956105.1 Propithecus coquereli | reverse complement strand
GCCAGGGCACTCTAGCCCAGGGAACAGAGTGAGACTCTGTCTCAAAAAAAAAATAATAATAATAATTCAACATAGTCTTCCAAGTTCAGCTCAGATGCCACCTCCTCCATGAAGCCAACCCTGATTGTCCTGGCTGAATTCGTCCTCTTCCTCCCTCTGAAATCCCACAGCACATTTCACACACCACAACTGCGGTGAATTCTGCGTGCATTAGGGCCGTTTATTACTCAAGTGCGGAGACCACCAAATCTTTAAAATGTCTATGTCCTCCGTAGGACTGGTGTGCAGGGAATGTTTGTTGAATGAATGAATCAACAAATTACTGACTGCCGCAGAACCACATGAGTACAAGCTTTTTTAAAAAAAAAAACAAAACTGCTTTACCAATTATTTCAATAGCACTTGCACTTGCCAGTCCTATTCTAAGCACTTACTAATATTCACTCCTTTAATCATCCTAACAACCCTACGTGGGGTTTTACATTCCCTATCCCTATAAAAGCCTACCTCTGTTTTATAGATGAGGAAACCAAGACACAGAGAGGGTAATTAACTTCCCTATGATCACAGAGACATTAAGCTGGGATTCAAACCCAGTCTGTCAGGCTTCAGAGTCCGTGTTCTCAAACCCACTTTGCTAGTAGGATATGATGATCTTGGCTTCCACGAAGGCTCCTGTCTCTCTACCTGGATGGAGGAATGGGGAGGGAGGAAGGCTGAGTCGGATACAGGCAGGTGCAGAAGCGGTGGGAAAGTGGCAGATACGCTGGGCCCTCACCTGGAAAGCTCACACAACAGTCAGACCTTACAGCTGGTGTTTGGCACGTAGCCACACAGTGAGCCCTATTAACAGTGGCCTAAGCCCTGGGCCCCTGGGCCATGGCTGTGACTGCCTCCCGCCCCAACCCGATCTCCCCTCCCACTGCAGGCCTGCTCTACTCATTTTGAGGCAGCAGGAGCAAATTTTCCAACAAACTCTGGGTTCTGCTATACAGAAGCGAGTGGAGTGGAGTGCCCTGGAGAGGGAGGGAGGGCAGGAGAGCCCCCGAAAATCCCCTCCGAATTATAAACATATCCTCTTTAAGTACATTTCTAAGGATAACATTTGTATTACTCTGTCCTGTGCCTGCAGATAGAGCCTGCCTATCTCCTCCATCTCGCTCCTTTCTCTCTGCTCTGCTGGGAGCCGTCCCTATCTGCAGCCATGCTGGCAATCCGCTTCCCTGCAATTGTTTCGATCGAGGGGAAAAATTAATTTCTGCCTATCGTTAATTGAGAGAATTGTGTGGAGGGCGAGGGAAGGGGAGGGGGGAGGAGAGGAAGGAAGGAGGTGGAGGGGAGCAATCGTGTTATTAACCGTGTCCCTTTCATAAGCAAATATTCTGATTGCCATCAGTGAGATGAGAGGCTCATTAATGCAGGAAGCAGAGAGGTGATTAGAGAACTTTCAAGAGCTATTGAGCTAAGCGGGAGGGAGGGTTGCAGGGATCTGGAGGCCCAGGGAATTTGGGAAGGACTGGGCTAGGGGAGAGCCACTGGCCTTGGAGTTGGGCTTTCCGGCCCTTCTTCAGCCCCTCTCCCCAGGACTCACTTCCAAACAGTCCCCAAAGCCAGCAGCTAGAGTTGGGAAGAATGCAAAAAAAGTGAGAGAAAACTTCGCAAAAGTTGTGTCTCCTCCAAAGACTCTACCCTGATACTAACCTGGTAATCTGCAGATTGAATTTTCTAGCCCCTAATATGTTTGTCTAACAGTGTATGTGTGTTTTTTATTATTATTGTTATTATTATTTTAGGGACAGGATCTCACTATGTTGCCCAGGCTGGCCTTGAACTTCTGGGCTAAGTGATCCTCCCACCTCAGCCTCCCAAGGAGCTGGGACTATAGGTGTGAGCCACGGCTCGGTGTGTGTGTTTTAATTATGTGATTGTCTGTACTCCCTGATCCACCAGTCCCTACCAGTTCCCGTTTATTGCCTCCATCCTGCCTTACTTGTTTATGTCCCTGCGTGGTCCGTGACATCCTTTGTGTGTGCAGCCCCTGGTCAGGCTGGGGCTGCAGAGCTCAGAACTGCTGGAGGCGGTGGGTGTTGGGGTTGAAAGGGAGGGAACAGTGAGAGGAGGTGGGCATGAGGGATGGTGGGCACAAGGGATGGTGGCAGGGGGCAAAAGGGATGGTAGCAGGGAGTGCCCACCTCATATACTCCCAGCCCACTTCGGATATCAGCCATAGGGGTGCTGGTCAGCGCCATACGAACCCGTCCTAACCTGATCTGCCTCAAGCAGGAGCCTCACATTTCTCTCAAGTTTTCTGCCCTAGGGTTTCTCCAAGCAGAAGGTTCTCAGCAGCTCACACACCCCTGACGATCCCCCCCCAATATACCGAGCCCAGTGGAGAAGTCTGGAAGAGTGTATGCCCCCTTAGCCAAGGGGGGACAGGAGCCTGTGGATAAATACCCCAGGCTCCCCAGAAGGATGATTCTGGGGTCGCTCTGCACCCAGCTCAGAGGGCCTGCTGGAGTGGAGCCCCACCGCGGCAGCTCTCTCGAGAACACACTCCTTCGCTGGCTTTGCTTCCTTGTCGGCCTCGCTTCCCCCACCCGTCACTCCTGCCTCCTGGTATCACCTCTCAAACTACCTATTCCCAAGTTTTCTCAGCTCTGCTTTCAGGAGAACACAAACTAAGATGGTGGCCCTATGTGTCCCCAGGACAAAGAGTAGGAGACGGTCACGAGGGAGAGTGGCAAGTCCTACGTCAGAGAATGGCTACATATGGCTCTGGGTGGCAGTGGGTGCAAGACACAAGGGCATGTGCAAGGGCAGAAGAGCCAGGACCAGGAGCCATGCAGGATGCGGAAGCTACAGACTGAGCTCAGGTGTGACACAAAGCCACACAGGGAGCCAGAGGTGAGAGCACCTAGAAACTGACACTGTCAGGGAGAGCTATGTATGTGGCCCTGTGGCCAAATGGCCGACTTCCCAGGCTGTGGCCAGAGGCTGCACCTGGGCTCGTGGTACTGCAGGCACTGAGTGGCCATCTCTACGTGCCTCCAAACCCCTCCCCACCTTCTCTGCCAACTGTGAGTGTGATGCATTCCCCACGACAGATGGGACCCCACCCAGTTCTCCCTCACACCCAGCTCCTGTAGCTCCCAGCATCCACCCCCAATACCTGCTTTCAAAGCAAGATGCTCCCAGCTGGGGGCACGAGAGGCAGATAGAGGAGTCTCAGGGAGAGACAGCTGAGACAGGGCTCAGGGGACAGGGGGCTATGGTTATTCTGTCCCCAGACCTCACACCCACAGGACAACTCAATTCTCTCTCAAAAAAAAAAATTATCTTCCAGGAACCAAACATTCCACAACATACTCTGACTCCAAAAATAGGAGAGTGGTGGGCAAAGAGACTGAGACCAAAAAGAGTCGAAGGAAAGAATAGGAAAGAGGAAAAGAAAGAAAGAAAAGAATAAGAGAGACAAAAAAGAGAGGGAGAGGTACTTGGAGATTTTCAGAACAATCTCCATTCTCTTTGGTGCTTTCTGTTTAAAAAAAAAAATGAAAAAGGAATGATGGAGAAGGGGAGAGAGTCAGACAAGTTTAATGATGTGTGTTCAAAGCTCAGATTGGAAAAATGACAGAGAAAAGCAGCCTGTTTCGGCACTAATAAATTGTTCTCTGCCGTAAGAGGCGCCTGTCGCGGCATTAACACAGGCCCCTAATACACGGGTCAGGGTTAAGTAATTCTCTCCGGCAACTTAAGCGAATAATGAAGCTGGCAGCGGCTGGTGGTGCGGTGGGAGAGACGGTCTCTGCCGCCCGGCACTTTGTCTTCATTTATTATGCCAGCGGCGGCACGGCCGGGAAGCCTCCGCCGAGGAGATATCGCTTCATTTCGGCAAGGTAATGAAAGCCGGGCTGGGGGGAGGATAAACCAATTTGCCGGCTGACACTGGAAGGAGTGATTTGCGGACTCAAGAAGGGGCGAGGAGGACCCAAGCCCAAGGAGGCACAAGGCTAACCCAAAGTGGGCCACGGCCTCCGAAGGGAGGCAGAGACCCTGGGGGGCACGGCGTGGGGCCAGCTGACCCAAGTCAAGGGAGGAAGGGGGTGAAGGAGGAGACCCAGATGAGTGGGAAGGCGAGTGAGGGGGAGAAACAGAGGGCAGGGGAAGTAAAATAAAGGTCACAGACAGATACGGCTGTGAGCAACAGAGGGCTGAGGCCAGGAAAAGGGGCATCGTGGGGAAGAAAAGAAACTGAGGCAGAAGCTGGGGGTACAAGGCTAGTCGGGCACAGAAAGTTGGATAGGGATTGCAGGGAGAAATTATATGTTGGCTGATAGCAAGCTTGAAATATTTGGAGCTACGCTGTTTCTGAACGGAGAGTCCGGAGTTCCCCTAGAACACCCTGATGGTCTCACAGTTTGGTGGTTACTTCCTCTACGGACAGCTCCGGCCAGCTGGCCATCAGAACTGCTTTCGGCAGCTTCTGTCTTCCAGTGATGTCCTCAGGCAGCAACTTGAATTTGGGGGCAGAGGGTCTGAGCTGTGTTACTGGGGGAATAAGTTTGAGGTGCAATCCAAAACCATGAGCCTCCCTTCCCTCTGGACTGATCCGAATCACCTACACCAGGAGGCCTCCCAGTTCTGCCTTAGAGTGGAGGGGACCCTCGCTGTCCTGGGTCAGCTGCCCAGGCGAGTCTCCCTTGCTGCTGAGGACCTCCCTCCCACAGCCTAGCCTGGCCCAATCGCAAGTTGCCATTCTTCTTTGTCACATGGGAGGCAACATGGAAGGCAACAAGAAAGAAGGGCAGGACTGGTGAAGGGACCTACTCCTGCCAGTCCTCTCAGAATGTTGGTAACCATGTCTTACATGCATTTCAGGGTTACATTTGAACCAGGTGACACACACATAGGAGCAGGCATAAGCCCAGGGATCTAGGCTGGGTTATGTAACTGTCTTTTTTTTTTTTTTTTTTTTTGAGACAGAGTCTCAGTCTGTTGCCAGGGCTAGAGTGCCGTGGCATTAACCTAGCTCACAGCAACCTCAAACTCCTGGGCTCAAGTGATCCTACTGCCCTAGCCTCTCGACTAGCTGGGACTACAGGCATGCACCACCATGCCCGGCTAATTTTTTCTATGTATATTTTTAGTTGTCCAGATCATTTCTTTCTATTTTTTAGTAGAGACGGGGTCTCGCTCTTGCTCAGGCTGGTCTCGAACTCCTGACCTTGAGCGATCCGACCGCCTCGGCCTCCCAGAGTGCTAGGATTACAGGCGTGAGCCACCGTGCCCAGCCTATGTAACTGTCTTGTTACTTTCCTGAACACCGGCACCTCTCTTTCTTCCCTTCAGCACCAAGACCTTTTGGACAGCTCCAGCCAGAGGTCCAGCAAACTGAACAGGCTTCCTTCCTTCCTTCCTTCCTTATCACGTTTTCAAGTTCCCTAAGACCCCCTCATACTCCTTCCCCCTAAGATTAAGCAGATTTTCAGCGGTCAATAAATGGAGAAGAATCTCAACTTGCCCACCTTCCCTTGCCAATATGCATTTCTCTCCCTCTTACCCTACACCCAATCCTGCACGCATGTGTTCGTACACACACACACACACACACACACACACATGCACACGCACACACATGCACACACTCATTCCCAAGTAACGCTGCCACTTTTCTCCCCTGATGTGGGTTAAGGATTTCCAATAAGGACCAAGTATTTGAAGCTTAACACTGCAGTCTCTAGAGAAGCCAGGCCAATTTCACACTAATCTAACCCATGAAGGGAGAGAGCATCGGAAGCAAAAATTACATCAAAGAGAAGTTAATGCCGAGAAGCAGGCGACATAAAAAGGAGCTGCTTTCAGTTTCAAATGACTACACCAATCTGGATTAAGAGATCAGCCTACCGAATGCCTGTATCACCATGTCTGTGCCCAGGCACCAGGCAGAATGAAGCCTTGTCTTCAGGGGCCACTCTGAATGGGGGTCAGAGGGGAAAATGAGGCTTCCACCCTAACCCCACACTCATTGACCCAGGATATGCCCTAGGTTAAGGGCTTTCAAGAAAAAAAGCTAGAGAGATATAGGAAAAAAGACTAGAAGGAAGCACATCAAAATACTAACATTGTAGTTAGGTGATTTTTTTCCCTCTCTCTTGCTCCAAATTTTCTGTAATGAAGTTTTATTACTTCCATGGTGACAAAAACAAAATAGATGTTCAAACAGCAATGGGAACTCAACGTTTTTTCCTCCATCTGGAATTTATCTCTCTAGGCATTTTCCTTGGCATAGCACTTAGCACAGTTATGTTTATAGGTGAAAAAGCACTTTATAAATGACTCCGCCGAGTATTACGATGCTGTGGTCAGTGATGGAGGGTGATGGAGAGAGCTATAGATTCATTCACCATTTCTAAGACAGTAGCAGATGGCAACCTGGGAAGTTCTCAATACTTTAAGTCTCTGCTTTTCTCAGGATGTAAGGGGTCTGTGCTGCTAAATCCTCAGCACTTTGCAAGGAGCCTGTCTGAATACCATTTGTTGAATGAGCAAAGAAATGCATGAAAAGAAGAACAAAGATCTTTTCCATTTCATGTGATCACAGATAGAATTGCTCCAAAGTAGTCAGTTTAAATCCACCCTTCCTTTTGCACAAGGCCCCACTGTTCCCTCCCAAACACATGACCCAGGACAGAATTCTTGTTGCCCTCACATGCTCCCAGCGTGACAAAGTTTGCTTGGGCTACCGATACCCCTTGCAACCCCAGACCACCAATCTGTCCCTGTCCACCCCTTGCTGGGCTTCTTCCCACTCCTTCAGCCCGAAGTCCCTGGACCGGGGGAATGACCCGCAGGGTAGACACGCGGAGGGACAGCTCTGACAAGGGGGCCCAGCCTGCGGTGCCCCTGGGGAGAAGCCGCCAGCCATCCCATTTTAAGTGGAACTGAAGTGAGACCAGCTTTCTGCCCACTCCTCCTCCTGCCCACCCCCAGGCGGCAGCCTGACAAGTGTAAATCCCAGAATGAATGAAGGCGCCGGGCCTCATGGAGCCGGTGTCTCCGCGCACATCTCCGTGCTGATTGACTTGTCGCCTCTGCGAGGCTGACTCTATCAGCTCCTAGGCGCCTCCAATTCCAGGTGTGATTTAGTTTGGAGATGAGAGGTGACAGTTAACATTGGTACTCGTCACTGTAGATCAGACGCAGTCACGCTGTCTTCTCCCTCCCACCCTCCCCAGCCTGCCCCCCTCCTCCTCCCAAGCGCCACAGTCAGGGCTCTCGTTGCGCCCACCCACCACCGGGACGGCCAGCTGGCTCAGTCCCGTGCTCCTGCCCCACTCCTTTCCACCCTCCACATTCCCAAGGGCTTCGTCAACACCCAAGGCCTTCCTCCTTCCTGACCCTCCCTCTCCCCCGAAAGTCTGAGCTTCTTGATCTTCCCTGAGAAGGCTTGGAGGGTTTCTCTTTCTCCATCTCCCCACCTTCCCTCCCTCCTGGTTAGCCCAGCCTCTGAGTCCTGAGTCCCTGAGTCCCTGCCGGCCCCTGGCTCAGAATCCCCTGCAGGGGCCAGAGGACTAGTCACTGGGCTAGTGCCTTCCTCAACAGGGAGGGTTTTTGGTTTTGTTTGTTCCTTTTACTTTTTCATTGAGGTATAACTCTCACAAAAAGCACAGTTCTTATGTGTACAGCTCAACGACATTTTCCATATATAACCAGCCCCGAGGCCAGCACCCGGATCAAGACAGGGAACATTTCTAGCACCTCCAAGGGCCTCCCTCATGCTTCTCCCACTCAAGGAGACATCTGAGAATAAAAATCCTTCTTGAAAGAAGACGTGGATTAGAGGTGAGTGAAATCCCTCAGGCCGGGAGGACCAGGAATCTGGAGGGTGGTATATGGGAAAGGGAGTGTCTCTGTGCAGGACCCCAGCGGGCACACATCTCCGGCAAAGGGCACCCCGCACGGCAGAGTGCTCTCTGACCTTGTGCTCAATACTCACAACTGTCTCCTCTCTTTAGAACAGTGGGGCCCCAGAAGTGGAGAAGAGCCCAAAAGACGGCTTGGTCAATGTCCACCACCAAGCAGGTCCACATCCCAAAGCACACTGGCCTTTCCTGTTTCTGAAGAGTCACCCTTGTTTCATCAGTGTGTGACCTTACAGTGGGCAAGTGTATTCTTCCTCCAAACTTGATCTCTCTTGCTACTCTTGAAGTCAATTTCATTCACTCAACAGACCTCTGTTCAGGGCCTGGTGGAGATAAACACCACAATCTCATCTATGCAGACTTAAATAAAACACGGTGCTTCTCAAACAACCTGTAGTCTTGCAGGGGAAACAGACATGACTCCCCCACCTCCGAGTCTCTGTTCACCAGGGCTAAGTAAGTGCTTTGGAGAGGAACAGGCAAAGAGTCAGAGAGCAAACAGTAGTTAATTCTATCTATGGGGTGTGGGAGAGGACTGAAAAAGGAACTAGCGTTTCCCAAATGTGGCAGGTAGTGGGGGTAAGAAGCTATGCCAACCTTACTGTTTTAGGCCGTGGAGATGCCAATGGTGGGCACCCCCCCGGGCACCCCAGGCCCACAGCAGCATGAGCCTAGGCAGCTCACGGATGGGCACACCCGTAGGATGGCCCAAACTTCAGTAGCATCACAGACATTCTTTTTTTCATGAAACCAGTAAATACCGGGTGGGGAACAAGGCAGTTATGGCTTCAGCCCTCACAAAACTTAGGGTAAGATGGAACACAATAAATAATTTTAATGTTGCAATCATGGAACTGGGAGTCTGAAGATCCCAGATCTTTTTATTGAGGTAAAACATGGGTGTAGAAAAGTACACAAATACTGATGTATAGCTTGATGAGTACCTATATATGTATACACCCAGCAGTATGCTAGTCAATGTCTATTAATAACTGGCTCTTCATGGGGGAAAAAAGCCCTGAATGTAACATTTGCCCATTTCTGTGGTAGGAATACTCCCTCCATGGCTGGTTTAGAGCCACCAACATGACATCGCTGAACACAGAGTGGGGGAGAGATGTGAGCAGACGTGAGCTGGGGTAAGCTGGGTCCAGCTCCTCTCTGTACATTGTAGAATATACTCCTGTAACCACCATTCAGATCAAGATAGAGAACAGTTCTAACACCCCGGAAGTGTCAGCATGCCCCCTCACCATCCAGGAGAGGCTTGGAAGAGTAGAAAGTGAAGAAGACCTGGATGAGATATGAGCAAAGCTTCTCAGGCCATGGAGGACCAAGAAGAGTCTAGAAGGTTGGTGGGGAAGCAGGGAGTTCCTTGGATGAATAACTGCCCTTTTCTAGGCTTCTGGAAAGTGAAACATTGAGTGAGATGAGGGATTTTAGCGATGCAACTGTCAGAGTTCTGAGTGTGGGCAGGCCTCCCCACGCCCCCTCCTCGGATTCAACCGCAGTTTTCCACTTAGGTCTATGCTGTGCACTGGGCTTCTGTGCAGGATTTCATTTGGAGAAAAGGTTTTGCAGTGAAATATGGTCTCTCCCTTCCTTGTTGCTCCCCATGGCCTCTACGGCACTAACACGCATTGCTTCTGTGACCACCGTTTTTTCTCTGTAGAACCTTTTCACTCCTTCCACCTTCACGGAGCCCCACACTGTGCTGGGACTAGGGTTCCCATGTCAACAGAGAACATTCTCTATTGCTGCCCTCTCCTCCCGACACACGCTCCACTTCTGACCTCAGGCCCGTCTGCCTTGGCAGCTGCTGAGAGGCAAATTCCTGCCCTGTGGGTACCCTACCAACTGAGGGACTGCTTGAGGGAGGGGCCCTTGGGGTTTTCCTGGGCAAAGGTGAAAGAACAGAGAAGGGAGGGAACCTTGGCTAATGTCCTCCTCTTTACTATGAATTGAATGGGTCCCCTTCAAAAACCAGGTGTTGCCAAGGTGACAGCATTAAGAGGCGGGGCCTGTAAGAGGTGCTTAGCCCATGAGGGCTCCTCCCTTGTGAATGGGATTAGGTGCCCTTAAAAAGGGACTTGGTGGAGGCAGCAGGTTTCTTTCTTTCCCTCTGCCTTCCACTATGTGAGGACGCAGCAAGAAGGCTCTCAGCAGACCAGATGCCAACACTTGGATCTTGGACTTGGCCTCTAGACTTCAAAGAAATAAATGTCTGTTGTTTAAACTACCCAGTCTATGGCATTTTGTTACGGCAGCCTGAGTAGACTAAGACATCAGATTTGTCTAACTTCAAGGTCTACACTGTAGAAAGCCACATTGCCTGATTTTTTTCCCATTTTAATATTAAAATTTAATTATGAAAGCAATATTAAAATAAATTTTCACTATAAAAAATGAAACATTATCAATAATGTTTGACCAAACTTAAGTCTTTTTATCCACCTGTTCTCCCAGAGGTTATCACTGTTAGCAGTTTGATGTGTAACCTTCCAGTTCCTTTTCTATGTATTTACATACATATGTGTGCACCCTTTAAGAAAAGATAGTGTTATGCTGTGGTGTCATTTTGTTTTTATATAAATGGCTTTTTATGTGGTGTTCTGCATCTTACTTTTTTTTACTTAGCAGTGATTGGAAACCTCTTTGTCTGCCCTTTTCACAGCCGTGTCCGCAGGACCCAGAACAGTGCCTGGCCCACAGTAGGTGGTCAGTGAATGTTTGCTGGTTGGAAGAGTGAATGAACGAGAACACCGGATCTTGGAGAGCCTCCCTCACGAGGACCTACGCAGCTACCACATTCTCTTCCCCACTGCATGGTGCTCGCCCCACAGTGGGGGTGCAGGGTGTGGCTCCGTGCTTTGTGTGGCCGTCCCCTGTCGATGGACCCAGTTTGTCACCGTCACAGTGCAGTAGCAGATATTTGTGTCCGCGTCGCCTTGCCCACATGTGCACGTGGTCTCCAGGATAGACACCGAGAAGTGGCATTGCTGAATCATAGGAATTCATGGTTTTAATCTTAATTGTCCTTCCGAGTAATCTCTTCAAAGAGGATTTGTAATTTATACTCTCACCAGCAGCAGGTGAAAGTGCCCACGCCCCAAACTCTTGACAAGACTTGACACAACCATACTTTTTAATTTTTACTTACTCAGTGAGTGGAAAATGTACCTGCTTTAACTTTTCTGCTTTTTCTTTTCCTGTGGTTACTTCTACAAAAGGGTCCCTAGTATAATTCCTGTGGGCGAGAGAGAGCAACTGCTGGAGTTTATTCAGGGAAACTGGGTAAAATGATAACAGCTGGCATTTACTGAGCACAGCCCTGTGCGGATGTTGAGCCCATGTCTGGGAGACAGGCCTATGTGAATTTGAATCCCAGTCCTGCCATTTTCTAGCTGTGTGCCCCTGAGTAAGTCATTAACCTTTCTGAGTCTTGAGTCTCCTATCTAATAAATGGAAATAATAATAGTACCCATCCTACAGGGTTGTTGAAAGAATTAAATGAATAGGTATTTGTAAAGTTCTTAAAGTGCCCACCCATAGCGCTATATTAGTATTTGTTAGATAATTACAAATATCAAATGCCAGAGTCTATGTTCTTTAAATATATATTGATTCATTTGAGTCTCCCATCAGTTTTAATGCAGTAAATACTCTTATTAATGTCATTTTATGGAAAAAGAAACTGGAGCAAAGAGAGGTTGAGAAGCTTGTCCAAAGTCACACAGCCGTAGGGGCAGACCCAGGACTGCACCCAGGTCGCTCAGCACCACCTGTACTATTCATTGTTGCTACAAAAGAGAGAGGGAGGAGCCAATTTCACTTCTTGAAGTAGCTGTGAAAAGTGGGATAAACCCCTCAGCTGCCCCCGAAAGGTATTAGGAAGAAGCCACCATAGCCTCTGTGAGAAACCACCCCAAGCCTTGTCTAGGGTGTCCCAGCTTTTGGCATATTCTTCCCTCCACCCTCACTAGTCCTAGAGTCCAGAGCTCAAAAGCTTTGTGTCTACACCCCAGCTCCACCACTTCCTTGCTCTGCGAACTCAAGCAAACCTCCTACCCAGGAAAGCCTCCCTGTCTTCCTTTGTCAAAATGTAGGCAGGATTGAAGCAACAATGCTTGCAAAAGCCCTGTATATAACATAGCCCAAAAAACTTGTATTGTCCTTCCTTCCTTGGGCCATTGGGCTGCTTTCAGGCTCAACCTCTTCCCAATTCTTTCTTCTTGAAGCTCACATCTTCATGAGGAAGAACCAGGAACAGTGATATTCCAAGGGCGGGGCAGTGAGCACAGTCTACCCCAGATGCAGGCAATAAGGGAGTCCATTGTCATAAAGATTTAAAAACATTATCATACTGACAAAAAATCAGTCTGTTTTTTATTATTACCACATGCTAGCAATTCTAAATCATGCCAGTGATAAAATCCCCCTCCCTGAAAAAATCTTCTGTTGTTCTAAGTTTTAAATGCCTGCATTCACGGTGGGCTATTCCCCCATTCCATTCCTGATACACTGCTGGGTAGGAATTCCATTTGGTACAGCTGTGTCCACTCCAATAAGAGGTCCTTGCTTGGGCCTGGACCCTAGCAGGAGGCAAAGAGCAGAGGGAGGGTGGCTCTGGGGACCACAGACAAGAGAAGAGAGTCATCGATTACTACATGACAAACCTTCCCAAAACAACATGGTTTACAACAGCCATCATTTCATTGCTTATGACTCTGTGGGTTGGCAAGACAGGGCTCAGCTGGGATGGCTCATCTCTGTTCTATGGGGTTTGATTGAGTTTAGTCTGTGGCTACAATTTGGGCTGGAAGATCCGAAATGGCCTCCCTCTCCTGCCTGGCCCCTCCACTGGGATGGCTGGAACACTGGGACTTCTCTCTCCCCATGCTTGTTCATCCTTCATACTCCAGGGCCTCTTTTTCCACGTGACTTCTCTAGCAGGATGGCCTGGACTTCTCTAAATGGTGGCTCAGAACTCCAAGACAGAGAAAGTAGAAGCTGTAAGGCCTCTTCAGACCTAGGCCTAGAATTGCACAACCTCACTTTGGCTGCAAGTCATAGGTCAGTCCAGATTCAGTATGGGGGAGGGGAGGGAACCACACACACGTGTGAATCCAGAGACGTGGGATTCACTGGGGTGGTGCGTAACCCATGTGCCCTAGCCCTACCTCCTGAGCTTGTTCCATCTGGGCCTTCCCCAGTAGTTTCCTTCAGATCTGATGAACAGTAATGCCAGTAACTAGTGCTTGCTCTGTCCCAGGCTTTGGGGAACATCTTCCTGTGTGGAGGGGCCAAGATGCTGCTGGGTCCCTTGGTGCCCTGAGCTCCCCTGCGAGGCCCGTGACACAAAGCCTGTCCCAGCAGGTCCTCGGCACCTCTCAGCATCACTGCCCCCTGCTCTCTCTGAGCTGCACCCAAGTGTGTATATCTATTATCAGAAGGGGGAGAGCAGCCCAGCAGTATGTCACGGGAGTGATAATTACATCCCGAACTCCCATCATGCCGTCTGCTGCTGACCTCTCACCCTTCCTCTCTCTTAATCACCCCCCAGCATCACTCACTCTGACAGAGCAGCAGCACAGGCCCTGTGACCTGTCAGCCCCGGTACATGACTTATAGGCCCTCGCAGGTGGACAAAGGGAAGGGAGATAGGCCACATAAATCTCCCGGGAGAATAAAAGAGAGTAATGGAGTGCGTTCCCCAGGCCTGCGCTAGCAGATTCCCGTGGTCTTGTTATTCGGCGCAGAGTTACGGTGATGAGGAAGTGGCCCGGGCTGACATGCGGGTCCCAATCAACCTTGCCAAAGCCGGCAGCCTCCACACGAGTCCCAATGTCAGGTCCACCTCGACGTCCCTGGGGAGGGCAGACAGGGGACAGCAGCAGGACCATGGATGCTGGCTCCTAGGCCGGTTTATTGTGTCGCTGAGGGGAGGGGAGGAAGGAGGACCAGCCTCATGCAAAGCAGCTGCCCCTCCTTGAAGGCGGGTCCTGGAAGAGCGGGGTCAGGAGCTTCTTCCAGGTGGGAGCACTCCGGGATTTCTAGAGAGACTGGTGTGGTGCCTCCTACACGGCGAGAGGCCAGCTGGACAGAGGGCACTGATGAAGATGACGCCACAGGTTGTGTGCAGGACTCATCAGGGCCTTTCTAAGCTTTGCTGATTAGCATGAAAGGACCTTTTCCCACTCAGGCATCTGAGAAGGAGTGAAAATATGATGATCTGAAACCCGGGCCCGGGCAGGCATGTCCTCCTTCCACGGGTGAACCCATGAGTCAGGGTGAGTTGATAATTCCAAAACACACTCTTTCGTATGACACCAGCTTGTTTCTAAGCCCTTCTTTACCTACTCCCTGAGTCTATCCCAAGGGCTGCAAACTGGGGTCCATTAGCCAAACGTAGCCCTACAGGTGTCTTTTATTTGTTCTGCACTAGTTTTATCAAATGCAGGGCAGGTTTTTGACAGTCCATGCTCCACAGACACCTGCCATCTCACCCAGTCATCGACATCACCCACCTCTTCTCCAGAGGGAGCGTGACCCCAAGGAAGGCCCTGCAGCCCAGGCCTGGCTTCTGAGTGGTCCACTCAGACCCTCCATCCTTCTCCACCTCACTTCCTGCTGCCAGCCTCTTACATCTGTCTGGACAGGGCATTAATTTCCTCAAACCCTTTCCAGCTTTTACTGCATTTCAGCCTCACGATAACCCCCAGCAGACAGCACTACCCTAACTTGGGCAGAGGGAGAATGTGAGTCTGAGCAGTTAACTAGCTGGTTTTGCGCCACCCAGCTGGCTAGTGAAAGAGACGGACAAGGACCCAGAGATTCCTATTCCAGATCTGTGTCTTTCCACAACATTTGACTAAATCATGGCCCCCGCTACGCCCAACTATAAATTTATAGTTGAGTCATCATATCTCAGAGTTCAAGGACTATTTGGTTCAACTCATTAGCTGATGCACAAACGACCTTCATGATGACCTCAACATTGATGAGGTGCCACAGCCCTTAGAAAACATTCCCATCTCCCCGGTGCCCAGTCTGTGGGCTCCCCTCTCCACCAGCATTGGCTCTTCCGCTGCTCCCATGGTCCACGTGGAAAAGTCCCATCCTTGTGCGAGTCACTTTGTGTTTAAGAATTTGAAGCCTTTTTGTTAGGCCAGACAGGCTCAGTTGCTGTGCCAGTCAGAATCACAAGGGACAAAAAGCCAACTCAAAAGGGAACTTACTGGATCATGAAATTGGAAGAATCCAAAGTCAGGGACTGTGGCATCCAAGGATTCAAACAATTTTTTCAGGAACCTGCCCCCATTTCTTGGCCCTGCCTCCCTCTACAATGATTCTTACTGCCTGGTGCCTTTCTTTGTGCCTCAGTGAAGGCCATGATGCTCGGGGCTGCAGCAGTCATCTTGTGACAATGAGGCACAAACCAACAGCTTAGGATGACAGAACAGAAACAGAAAGGGCCTGTGTCTCTGGCAGCCACTCCCAATGTGGTAGGCCTTGGCAGACTCAGCCTACATCCCACCAGCTTGGCAAACACTGCAGAAAGAGAGCTCCTGTTTCCAAGAATTCTAGCAAAAGCCATGGGTAAGGCTCTCTTAGGGCTTGGATCACCTGTCCATTCCTGAACCAGTCCCTGTGGCCAGGAAGACACAAGTCTCTGAATGGTCTGGGTCATGTGCCCACCCCCTGGGGGTTGACCACACCTCTAGGACATGGAAAGGGGGGTGGGGTGGATCCCCTAAGGAAAATCATGGGGCTATTTCCAGAACAAAGGAGAATGGAGGTTGGGCCAAAACAACCACTGCCCACTGTAGTTGCCATGGTTGAGGCCCATCCCGTCATGTCATTCTATTTTTTTTAATTTTTTTAATTTCAAAATATTAAAGGGGTATAAATGTTTCTGTTACATGGATAGCTTTTATAATGCTTTAGTGGGGGCTATAAGTGTGCCTATCACCTGAATAATGCTCATTGTACCTTCTTGATTGAGTCATGACTTTGCCCTCCTTCTTCTCCCTCCCCTCCTCCCCCGCTTCTCGATTTCCAAGGATTTTTACTTCTTTCTGTGCCCATGTGTGCCATCAATTAGTTCCAAATTATTAGAGAGTACATGTGGTGTTTGTTTTTCCATTCTTGAGATACTTCACTTAGGATAATGGTCTCCAGTTCCATCCAAATTGCTGCAAAAGACATTAATTCACTCCTTTTTGTGGCTGAGTAGTACTGCATGGTGTGTGTATAACCACATTCTGTTAATGCACTCATGCCTTCACGGGTACCTGCTCATTCTTTCTGACCCCTCTCTGGTGCGCTGCTATTTCTCCGCGGGGTGAGTTCAGAAAACAGAACTCAGTATCTCATGCGTGGTGGCAACAGTGAAGACTGAGGTCTAGGTCTACCCCCTCCATGCCTGGACACCCACTTTCATCACAGAAACAAGGGCCCCACTGATATTATGCAATCGCACTATCGCTCTGACTTGCTGAAGCCACAGGCCACTGACACAGCACGTCTGCCTTCACACCGCCTGCAGTTAGCCACCATCTCCCCTTCTGTGTTTGCACGGTGGGGTTTCTCTAACCAACGGCGCATGGCTTCACATACAATCCTATTCAATTTCAGCTTGACGGTTTCAGCCACCTCATTCCAGCCCATTGGAATCATTTAACATATGATAGCTTAGGCCATCCCAAACTATGGTCAAAATGCCATGTGCTTCTATCCAAGTCCTTGATTTTAAAAACGGCTGATTTTTAAAAAGTCCTTGATTTAAAAAAGGACAATGTTAAGAGCAGAGCCTTGTGGCTTGCCACTAGACACCCCATCTAGGCTCGCATCAACCCAATGATCATCCCCCTTTATGAGAATAATAATATCTCATAAGACTGAAGTGATGATTAAATGGGTTAATATTTGTAAAGATCTCAGAACAGGGCCTGGCACATAGTAAGTGATATAAAGTGTTTGCTAAACAAACTGGGACTTGATAGATCAAGAGATGTGAGCTAAAACTGTGTTATTATTCAACTCACATTTCTGCATCAGGCCCCAGGTCCATTTTGATAGGTTTATCAAACATTCTACGACATAAGAATGTGAAATCTCTGGTTTTCCCCTCATCTATCTCATAAAATAGGAAAGTGAGGTTTGGCTGAGATGAGCAATGCTGGCTCCTTGGGGCCCACATGCCTTTCTATGAGCTCCAAAGCCATCTACTTGATAAGCGCACTGTTCTAAAACTATCTGGGAGCATCAATCTTACTGATCAAGAATGTGGCACAGCCTATTGGGAATTTGGAGAAACATGGTATTGGTATCTCTCTCCTGGGGGTAAAAGTCATGACTCAATCAATAAGAGCAAATTCAGTTTTCTTGAGGCCCAAAGCAATAATCCCCCAAGTCAGGACCCTTCCTAGATCACTTACCAAGCAAAGCCTTGGCCTCTAGCAGTAGATGAAGGCACCGGGGTCAGGTAAGAATGCTGTGACTTACAAGTAACATAACACGCAACCGCAGTGGCTCAACTGTAAGGATTTATGTAGCCTGCATACCAAGAAGTCCAGAGGCAGCAGGTCTTAGGCTCCGTTTGGCAGTTCAAGCATATATCAAGGACCCAGGCTCTTTCTGTTTCTGTTCTGCCATCCTAAGCTGTTGTTTTATGCCTCGTTGTTACAAGATGACTGCTGCAGCTCCAAGCATCATGGTCTTCTTTGATGCACAAAGAAAGGGGAAAGATCAGCACCAGTGAATTCTTCTCTCTAGCCTTTTCCTATTGGGAAACAAAATATATTTCCTAGAAGGCCCCAGTGGACTTACATCATTAGCCAACACAGCTTTAGCCAGAAGAATTTCACATGGTTTCTCCCATCTATAAGAGAGGACAGGAACAAGAGTGTTCTGTAATGGTAAGCGCTGGTGAGGGAGAAGTGGGCTGGGAATGGCTGCTGGGTGGCCAACATGCCAGGCCCCCACAGCGTCCTTGGCAAGATCATAGTCCTATCTACCTACCCCCGGATGTTAGACCTGGAAGTAACTTTGAATTCATCTTGTCCGATTCCCTCATTTGACCATGATAAAACAAAGGCCCAAAGAAAAAAAGACTTGCCCAAGGCCACACAGCTAGTTAATAGTTGAACATTGTCTTCATCCACATATATATTAATATATATATGGATGAGAGAGAGAGATATTTTAATTGGTTTTAAGGAATTGACTCCTGCAATTGTTGGGGGCTAGCAAGCCTGAAATCTGCAGGGCAGGCCAACAGATTGGAAATTCAGGTAAGAGTTGATGTTGCAGTCTTGAGTCCAAATTCTGCAGGGCAGCAGCCTGGAAACTTGGGCAGGATTTCTATGTTGCAGTCTGGAGAATTCCTTCTGCTTCGGGAAACTTTATTCTTAAGGACTTCACCTGATGAGGTGAGGCCCACCCACATTATGGCTGGCAACCTGCTGTACTCAAAGTCTACTGATTTAAATGTTAATCACATCTAGAAAAATATCTTCGCAGCAACATCTAGACTGGTGCTGGACCAAACAACTGGGCGCCATAGCTTTGCTAAGTTGACACATAAAATACACATAAAATAGTGCCTGCCTCATGAGATTGTTCTGATGATCACATGAGTTAAGACTTGTAAAGCTCTCAGAACAGGGCGAGGCACAGAATCAGTGCTATGAACGTGTTTGTTAAATAAATAAATGTGTAAACAAGCAAACAAATGAACTAGGACCTGAACCCAGGTCTTCTACCATCATGGTTTCCAAACTGTGCACCAAGGCGCCCCCGGGCACCACAGCACACACACACAGGCAACACAGGCTGTGTTAACATTTTCAGGCAAACATGGCAATACTCCGCATCCATTGGACACCACAGGAACTACTAGCTCAAGATGGTTCGCAGCTTTAATAGTAGCTCTTGCTACATTCTCTTCAGTGGTATCGTATCTTTGAGAAACTGGGTTTTTGGTGGTTGCTGTGATAAAAATCAATGCGGAACCGGAAGTGAGTGTGGCAGCGTCCAGTCCCCCTGCCTTCTGAGGTTTGAGAGGCTGTCCACCAGCAGACTCTCACGTCCCACTGGGATGCAATTGCAGTAAGGGATAAAATTAAAATAGACTTTTTAAAAATCTATGTGTTTCATTTTTTCAAATGGCCAATTAGTTGTTAAGACATGAATACTTAAGTTGTGAAGACCTAGCTACAAACACAGAACTTTAAGGTGTTTCTTTAGACTTAGGGCGCCATGAAAAAATGGCCGAGACGCTAAGCACTGAGAAAGTTTGAAACCTTTTGTTCTTTCTTCTACTCCACTTTGCTTCTTTTTATTGCACGACCCCTTGTCCGCACCCACACATTCTGAGAGGCAACAGGAGGGGTGAGGAGTACCGAGGGGCTTCATTTACTCAGTGCTTGGATACAGCTCTGCGGAATGCCTTTGCGCAGCAGGCCTTGTTCTCTGCGCTGGGACACAGCAGTGACGTGAGACTGAGGAGGTGACCTTCTTCCTGGAGTGTGCCTCAGCGGGTGGACAGAGAGAAGAGGGCATGGGACCTTTGACCGGCGACGGGATGTGGGTGACCCGAGGCAGGCTGGGGCCAGCGTAGAGCTACTTTAGATTGAGCTGAAGGTGCAGGGTTCCAAGGAGCACTTAAGCAAGCCCCAGGCAGAACATTCCAGGCAGAATCAAAGTCGGGCCTGCTCTTGGTGAAACCAGGAGGAGTTGGGCAAGTGAACCAAACGGTCACCCCTGCCTAATGCCAGGGGAGCAAGCTCAAAGCCAGGGCTCCCTTTCCCTCTCTTGGGCAGCATGTGGATGCTGAGCAGAGTCCCCTCCGGGACCCCTTTGCCAGCTCCGACCCCCATCCCGAGCAGGGTCAGGCTGAGCCGGAGCTCCATTCTTGCTCAGAAAGGAGATGCCGTGCTCCTGGGGTAAGAGAGGGAGAGAGACGGGCCCTCCCTCCCCAGCCTCACCAGCTGGGCCCGTGCCTCTGAAAAGCTGCGGTGTGCAGCCTCCCTGCACTCCCCCCATCTGCCGGCTAACAATGATGGAAGCTGCTGTCAGTGCGTGGCGACAGTAATAAACACTCTTCTTAATAACACAGGGTGTACCTCTTATTAAAATGAATGGACTCCCATGGCGCAGCCTGGGGCCGCACGGCTGGCAGCCAGCCGGGGACAGCAGCCCTCAACTGGAGCAGTTTATCTGCTGTAATTACTGGCAGGACAACGCAGCGGGGGCTTCTGGGGGCGGACTGAGAAGGGGTCCAGGCCCAGGGCAAGCTCAGAGACATACCCACACACCTAGAGATGCTCTCACCTCTCCCCAGAAGGACCTTGGTATCCCCCCAGACCTCAGACCCAAGAATACGCTTCCTGTATCCAAGGGGGTGTTAACGCATCTACACAGGGACACACACACCTGGAGTTGACACGGGAACACTCTGATGGGACTCGCGTGTGCCTGATGTGGCAAAAAAGCAGCAAGAGGAACAAGGCCCCTCACGCCGCCATACCCTTGGGGTGACCTAATGCCACAGGTACAAAAGAAATGGGTTACGCACATAAATAAGGCAGGTGTGTGTGGAGGGCAAGAACCCCGAGCTCAGAGCACACACACAGGTGCATGGGCAAGTGCCAGGAACTCAGCGACAACGCGCTTGACAGTGTTTGAGATCTGGGAGGCACAAGTCCCCAGAGACTGCATGGGCTTGTGACATCATAAAATGATGGGCAATTAGGTGCCCCCATTATATGCTCTCATGGCACCACGGCATTTAACAAAATTACAATTCATCATTTTACGATGAGTTATTTAGTCTGTTGAAGGAAGATGTGATTGGACGAATGAATTAGTGAACTACCGAAAAGTCTTGCAGGGGAACGTGATGAAGTCTGAGGGCCTTTCTGACAAGTCACACACATATGCATGGATACACACACCACACACACTCACGCACAGATACATATATGTATACACGCATAAACATACACCTGTAGACATGCACACGTGTACTGACACACACCTGCACAGGCACACACAAAACTGACTCATGCACAGACACACATGCACAAGTGCATACACACATGCACAAACATACATGCAACACATGCACAGACATGCAATGCACACATGCACACAGACACATGTACAGGCACATTAATTCACTCACATCTGATGAACCTCTTTTTCTGGCTGGCTCAGTCACAGTGCTAGAAACAAACACACTGTCCTCCTGCAGATGACCTGAGACCCACCGTAAGAAACCTGAATTTTTAAGTTATGTTTCCTCTTCAGAAGCCAGTGAAAGGTATCTTGTGAGGTCCCAGAGAAGACGAGACAAAGGGATGTGGGGGCCCACAGCATTCCTTCCTTGTGGCCTTGACTCAGGCCTCTGGCAGCCCAGCCTGCCTGCGACGACCGTGAGGCTTCTTCAGGTTGAGGCCCCGCCCTGCCTTCCATGGAGCCCAGTGAGTTTCCTCACGTGGAGTTTCCTTGTTCATGGTGAGCCAGAGACCCCACCAGGACTCCTCTCACCAGGAGGGGCCTCCCACAGGCCGTGGTTTCCAACTCCATCCATGCAGCTCAGGGCATTATGGAAGTCCCATCTGAGGAGGCAGCGTGTGCGTGTGTGTGTGTGTGTGTGTGTGCGCACGCACACACGTGCATGCAGTGTGGGGAAGCCTGGGCTCCTTGCTCCCCAGTTGGAGCAACTCTCTTTTTCCATATCCATACTGGGGCTGTATCAAAGATACTTGTCAAAAGGGTTCTACTGCTTAAAAATATATAAAAATTGAAAAACACTGGACTAACCTGAAAACAACCCCAAGGCACATCCTGCTCATCTTAGTCCAAGCTGGGCAACATCAGAAGCCACGGAGAGGAGGTTATTGACCCATAAAATACTAATAAAAAGCAGTAATTCCAAGCTCTCACTAAGCACGTCCTCTGTGCCAAGGCCCAGGCTATGTACTTTAGAGAGGTCATGTCATCTGATTCCCACATCGACTCTATTGTAATTTCCACTTTATAAAGGAACTGAGGCGAGTTAAGTGCTTTCCCCAAAGCCACATAGATAGTAATTAATAGCACCAGAATTCACACCCAGGCCACCCGACCCCAGAGTCCAAGTTCCCCATCAGCACACAACACTTGTCCTTGGAGGTAGCAAACCCATGACCTTGACCGCACGAGCCCCACCTGCAACCTGCTGAGTTCACTAGGATTCTTGGAAGCTATTCCTTAAAAATGAGGCTGCTGAGTGGGAGGGAAGCCCTCACCCCAGCCTCCTACCAGGTGAAGGGTGCAGCGAAGGGGAGCTGGCCGCATGCCTCACATGGCCACCCGGGCTGGACTTCTGCTTCCAGCTATGGGCGACTAGCTTGTATCTGACCAACCAAGACTCCGACAACAACTGGTAGAGGTGGATTTAAAAACAGAAAATATGCACCATGGATGAACCTTGAGGACATTAAGCTAAGTGAAATAAACCAGTCACAAAAAGACAAATACGGTACTGTACGATGCTAGTCATATGAGATATCTAAAGTAGTCAAATTTCTAGAATGCCTGTTTTACAAGATGAAAAAGTTCTGGAGATTGGTTGCACAATAATGTGAATGTACTCAGCATAACTATATTGTACACTTCAAATGGTTAAGATGGTAAATTTTATGTTACATGTATTTTACCACAATTAAAAAAAAACAAAACAGAAAACAAAAAGCAACACCCATCTGAAGGCAGCAGAGAGCTACTGCAGCAGCAGCAAGGACTCGAGGGGCCAAGGTCTAGGGGAGGGAGCTGGCATCGGGGCTGCTCTTCCCTGAAGGGCATTCGCTGAGTCACAGGAAGCAGCAAAAAGGTCTGAAAGATTACAGCAGTTGCCCAAGGTCTGGAGTGATGCTGCTTCTGCTGCCCCTGGAGGAGCTGGCTCCGGATCCCCTAGGGTGCCCTCCCATGAGGAAAGAGAAGAGCAGGTGTCTTCCTCTGGGATGCGGGTGGGGACTGTAGCGACCTCTGTCAGGCCTTTGGGCAGCAGCGATGGCTGGAGTGGTGAGGGGGCTGGGCAACACCCGCTGCCATCCCAGCTTCCCCACCGCGGGCACAAATGACTGGGCCCATCCGACCCTGGGTCATCTGCCCTAGAGATGCGTACTGGACAGGTTGGCCACTGGGCCACTCGTGATGGGTCCAGGGCCCAGCATAGCCCTGGCGGTGGGGCTTGGGGTGAACCCCACTCAGGGCCCCTCCAGTGTTTGTGCTCAGGGCTTCAAGGGAAACCTTGAATGGAACTGTTTTGAAGAAGGGTGTAGGCTGTGGTCAGGAAAGAAACAGTCTCACCTACCAACAATGATGACAGCAATGACAACGACAATCCTTTGAGTACCACCATGAAGTGGAAACCTGCTATGATCTTGTGCATCTTTGTTACTAAAATCGAGATCCATAGTCTAGCAGCACTGGCATCGTCACCTGGGAGCTTATTAGAAATGCGGGATCTTGGCCCCACCCAAGCCCTGCTGAGTCAGAATCTGCATTTTAACAAGATCCCTGGGGGTTTCTCTCTCTTTCTCTCTTTCTCTCTCTCTCTCTCTCTCTCTCTCTCTCTCTCTCTCTCTCTCTCACACTCTCACACACACACAC